>NW_028142430.1:0-68351 GCF_055691185.1 Crinia signifera
TGCTGAAGCCTGGATATCACTAAAACCTGCACTGTTGGTGTGCCTTGAGGACCGTGGTTGGGAACGCCTGCCCTAGTGGATGGTAGGGCATGAAATTCCGCCTGTCGGCACATGTCGGCTCAAAAAAAACCCCAAAAATCCAGTGAAAAACCCAGTCGACCTAGACCATGTTGACCTAATGACCTGTCGACCTAGACCCATGTCGACTTTGCAGTATGTCGACCTGATGACTGTCGACCATCTGATATCGCTGATACAGGTTAATAGATAGAGGCTATCAATCCGAACGGCCTGTAATTGGTATAGCTATCTCACCCCTGCATTACTATATTAAGTATCAATTGGTAATGGGGGAGGCGCACCCAGGAATATGTATTAGACTTGGAAGCAAAGAAAGATAAAGTATTCCTACAAGGGGCAATCTAGGTTAGCATATATTAATGTTCTGATTAATGTTATAGGTACATTAATAAAGTGACCCAAGAAACAGAGAATTGGCTAAAACATGATGTTTATTGAATCATTTATTAAGGACAGCGAAATATTAAAAACATAAGTGAAAAGTGATAAATGTGAAATAAAGTGCATTAGAAAAAAAATGTAAATAAGTCTGTTACGTGTGTGTTATCGGTCATAGCATGTGTGTCTGTAATACTGTTATTAATCTCCACGCAAATATCAATTATTGCTCTAATTAGGCAGTCTTGTAAATTCATCAACAAAGGGACATGTGCACGTTTCAAGATGACGGGTGCAGCAAAATTGTTAGGAATAAAGGTGCGTACACACGGGGCAATATGATCGCTGGCAATATATTGCTAGCAATCATATCAGCAATCATATTGCCCAGTGTCCCGTTTTGTGAAAACGGGAGCGCGCACCCGGCGATTTATCGCTGGTGCACACTCCAATCACTGGCAATATGGTCGCTCAGCAACCATATTCCCAGCTATTTCAGCCCCTATCGCCCCCGTGTGTACACAGCATAATCGCCCCCGGATGACGTCAGCGAACCGGGACCAGGGCGGTCTTTTCGTATGGGCTTAATGGGCACTTGCTCTGGGGCCCCAGGTGTATAAGGGCCATACTCTGATAGCTGAGGATCCCCTTTTTCCAGGGATACCAGAATTTTTAAAATCGGCCCTGGGGAAATGGAGATATCCAACTTCAAAGCAGCAGTCCACATCTGACCTGTTAATTGCACTTCCCAGTCAGAATTCTCAGGTTCTCTCTGACTTAAGGTGCCCATACACGTCTCGATGCGGGCGTGCATTTTGAGCTTAAATAGCACGCATCGCATTCATCCTTGTACATGCGTTGTGCATACAATGCGATGAAAAGCAAGTACAAAAAGTATGTGCAGCACATACTTTTCTCTTTCAATGGTCCTGGTGACACAGCTTCACATTGGGATGTAGGAGGGTCCGCAGGAGCCAGGCACCTATCCTAAAGCTTTTGGAGGGTAGGCTCCTCCCCTACTGCATCCCAGACTCCTCAGTTCGTGTTAGGTGCCCACTGGAGTGGGTGCTATTCTAAAGGGCTGCCGGAGCAGCCGAAGGAGTAGAGTTAGTTAGGGTTTTTATTATTTTATTAACTTTTACACTAGCTAGGTAGGCACAGTGTGAGGATTCTCATTAGTGAATCCTCACACTGCTAGCACAGCAGGAGCTGACAGAAGCGCGTCCTGTCAGCTCACTGTGCACAGGGGAGACGCTGCCTGGCCTCCCTGTGCAGCGCTTACAGCTTCTTTTAAGAAGCTACGAAAACTCCACAGAATGATACTGAGCGCTGATTACCTATTCTACCGACTGTCCAGGATACACAACCAGTGTCCAACATACAAATTCTCAGTTGAAGTAAAAAAAATTGTGACATCTAGTGGTGCGAATAGGAACTGCAGGCAATCATCCCGATCATCCCTTTTTGTGATCATCCTTTTAGTACATCCGCAAATGGTGCCCTGCATACACAAATACATCCACTATAACCACAAACCCTAGCATACTACACATCCTATACATACAGATAGCGCAGGGCTTGTCTTTGCTGGGGATGGCGGAGGACTTGCCACCCGCCATCCCCCGCCCCGCGCCATCTGTATGTCGGAAGGGGACGCGCGTGCACGAGGTGCACGCGCGTCCCGTTCCGACGGAGCTTTTGCCCGGGTCCCCGCCGGCTTCCCCGGGTCCCCGCCGGTCCACACCGCCCCCCCGCAGCCCCCCGCAGCCCTGCCCGTCTCCCTGAAGCTGGAGACGGGCAGGACTGCACCCGCCGCGCCGCCTCGCCGCCCGGCTATTGAGACGCTGGTGCGTGGGAGACGCACGAGCGTCTCATTCAGCCAGAGCGCCAGATTGCTGGCGGATCGCCAGGGACACGGTCCTGGCGCTCCGCCAGCAATAATAAGCCCTGCTCCATCTGTAGCGAGTCTACCACATACCGACATCCTAAAAAAGAAACCTCCTCTATTACCCATAACGCCCAGCATAAACACACAACAGCGCACATATACCTGTACCACAGCCGCACAGCATCTGCCATGAGCCTGACGTCTGCCTTGTGTCCCGTGTCCTCGGCTCCTGCAGCAGGAGGTGCAGGGTCGTCCTCTGCTCCGCCTGTTGTGCTGTTCTGGGTCGGCCTCTGCTTCCACCCCCGGCTCCTATCAGGCTGGGGATCCTCCTCTATCCTCTCCTCCGCTGGGCTGTCACCTGTCCTCTGAGCAGCTCCTGTCCTTGATGTTACATCGTGTTCTTAACTTACTTTCGGGCAGGCATCTCTAGGGGCAGCTCCGCACCACTGAGGGGGCTTCTACAGGTCTCCAGCTAGGGGTCCTTTGCATGTCCTCCAGTCCTGGTTCCTCGAGAGCGGGTGTCCTCCGCGGTGCCTGCGCACCTTGGTCTCCACTTGCTGCGTCCTCTATCTTCTTCGGAGCAACTTCAGGAGAATCCTCCGGCTGGGTGTGCTCCCAGGTAATTTACCCCCTCAGCACCTTCTTCCATGAGGTTCTAGTCTTCACCCTCTCGGCTCCTCCACAGGCAGGCACTATGTAGGACACCTCGGCAGCACACATCATTCTGTTCTCTCCGGGTTTGGGGCTCCTCCTGTGGTTGGCAGCTAGTGGGGGCAGCGCGGTTCCCTTCCCTCTGGCAGGTGGCAGCAGTAGGGGACTTGGAGGAGCCTGGCTCTCCTGGCGCCATTCCTGGTCTCACAGCTGCGCAGCCTCCGCTCCTTACAGGTCAGCAGCTCACAGCACTGCACAGGCCCTTGTCCTCTCCAGGGATCACCCTTCCCGGTGCCGGCTCTCTCTGTTGTGGGTTATGCATCGCTGCAGGACCGCCTCTGATCCCCCTTCCCTACCTCTCTATAGTCCCTCTCACTGGCTCACCCGCCATATCCTGTACTGGCTGTATCATATATTTTTATGTTTCTTTATACTCAAAGGCTATATATCCCCCTTCCCACACAGATTTAAGTTGCGACTATTTGACACAGTGGCTGCCTTGATAAAGGTACCAGCGGGGACCGAAACGTCAGAAGATCTCTCTTGCAGAAAATAAACTTTGGATTACCTCCTGGTTGTACCTCCATTGAACTACAGACTGGTGAGTGCTGTTTATTCCCCCAGTGGGGGTTCTTTCTGGTATCTATCTATCTAAGGAATTATCCAAGCAGGCAGCGGCACTCCGTGGGCTTAACAATGTGTTTATTGGAGGTGACCGACGTTTCGGGGACTGGATACCCCTTTGTCAAGGTGTACAACGCGTGCGGGTGACACAGCAAACATTTAAATACATACAGCATGTGCATACTCACCATTCCCGTACGTGGAGCGTCCCGGTTGCGTCCAGTGCGGCTTCTGGTGCGGGCGGATGTCAGTGGGCGGAGCCTCACTGCATCATCACGCTCCCCTCTGTTGTAGATGGGTTGCTATGGTGACCCCACCGTATCGCCCACTTCTGTATGACAACCTCCGCTCCAGGATCCGGGTTTGGCTTCTGCCTATAACAACACATAAATGGCACATAAATAACCTACATTAAAACAGTAAAACAATGTTAAAAAATGGTGCAAGTTTGAAGTGTAAATTTCAGATGCCACGGGACTACTGCCCGAGCAATGTTTAAGAAGTGATGTGAAGAAGATGTCACCGCATCTAGCGTGACAATTGTATGGTGTTAACACAGGGATCCGGACGGGTGTGTTACATATGGATCTCTGTATACAATAATAACATGGTCAAACTGATCGCTAATGATCATGTTTGTAAATCGGAGATGTCAGGCTCTAACACATGGGGGAGATGTGCTGTGGGATCTCTATGAATGTGAGAATTACAGGGGCGTGTTGTACCATAAATATCGGCTCCACAAGTGATATATATGCTTCATGTTGTCTTTGAGAACAGAACAGCAGTATAGCGTGTATATATATACTATGTATACATCGGGGGAAATGTACCAAAATGGATTCGTAAAAAATAGGTGTATTCGTAGGCAGAAATACGCCTATTTTTTAGACATTTGTATTTTTGGGATTTACACACACTTCTTTGTATGTCAAACCGACAGATCGCAATACTATACTTAGACACAACAGCTCGCACCCACGCAACACGGTGGAGAGTCTCCCATACTCAGTTTTTGAGAGTATGCAGGATCACTGATACCGACTCTGAAACCCATCACCAACTGGACATCATGCAGCAGAAGTTCGAGGACAGAGGCTACCCCAGACAGGGCCTACTTAAAGCCAAGGCCAGGGCTCTGGCGTGTGAGCGCACCACTCTTATCACAGGTGCAACACCTAAAGTCATAAAGCCATGTATTCCATGGGTTAATGACTTTAGCTCTGCCAGCCGAGAAACCACCAGCAGAGTAAAAAACTGGTGGGAAATTGTGCGTTCGGATCCCGAGCTACCGGTGTTCAAAGACACCAAGCTGATGCCGAGCTACAAGCGCGGCCCAAACTTGAAGGACCTATTGGTCAAGACCGAGATTACAAATTTTGACACCCCTTCTAGACAAATCAGACCCACCAGAATGGGCTGTTACCGGTGCCTAGGCTGCACAACATGCAGCTTCATGACAGCTTGCACCGAAGTTGCACATCTCTATACGGGTAAAAAAAATTTAAATCAGATGGCCCCTCACGTGCACGACTAAATTTGTTATCTACATCATTTATTGTCCATGTGGAATACATTACATCGGCAAGACCGATTGTGCCATACGGGCAGCCCTTCATTCTGGCTCAGGGGAGCAACCAGTGACCAGGAATTTCGCCAAGGCCAAACATAACATGGCAATGATCAAATATAAGATCATAGACCACGTGCCGGCACACATACGGGGTGGCAACCGTTCCAAACAGCTTCTGCAGCTTGAGTCCAAGTGGATTTACAAAATGGACACACTACACCCTAAAGGCCTTAATGACACACTTGGCCTACATAATTTTTTGTAACCATTTTGGTCCACTAACACACAATCATGTCTTCCTTTTCTCTCCCCCTTGTTAAAGGTACTTGTCATCCCACTGTGTGACACCAGTCCCCCAGCCTTATCGGTGTCCAGGTGACACACCAGGATAACATATAATATACAAGATGCTGGCATTCTGTTGTTGCAATTTCTGGCTTCTGGTGCTATGCGCATACAGTGATGCTGGCTGCATCACCCCACACAGGGCTGTTTTTGCTTATTATAGATACCCAGCAGGGACTCAGTATTTCTCCCTGCATTTAAACCACTCACGCCATAGGGTTTGCACCTCACCCAGCATATGCACTTTGACTTTTGCCCAGTACGGCTCCAATTCGGGGCCGCACGCAGTTATCTTTTTATACGTATACCCTTTTTAAATGTTCGTTTTTTATTATATATGTCTTCTCATTTTTAGCCACTAGATGTCACTATGTAGTCATAATATGGTCATGTCCACTTGTTTTTTTGCATTTTTTATTCACTTGCATCCTCTGAAGTTTTGTGTATGTATGGATGCCTTTGTTGCTTTATGACTTCTGTAGCACGATACTTGTATTCATGCTAATGTGAGCTGCAATCTCTTTCCCAGCCCACCCACGTCACCGCGGGATGACGACCGTGATGACGCGCGGTCAGCTGGACGCCGCCGAACGTGGTGACGTCACTGCTGTGCGCAGGACTCCGGAAACCGGCCCGTGGATGCTCGTGGGGGACGGCTACAGGGAGGGGGATCAGAGGCGGTCCTGCAGCGATGCATAACCCACAACAGAGAGAGCCGGCACCGGGAAGGGTGATCCCTGGAGAGGACAAGGGCCTGTGCAGTGCTGTGAGCTGCTGACCTGTAAGGAGCGGAGGCTGCGCAGCTGTGAGACCAGGAATGGCGCCAGGAGAGCCAGGCTCCTCCAAGTCCCCTACTGCTGCCACCTGCCAGAGGGAAGGGAACCGCGCTGCCCCCACTAGCTGCCAACCACAGGAGGAGCCCCAAACCCGGAGAGAACAGAATGATGTGTGCTGCCGAGGTGTCCTACATAGTGCCTGCCTGTGGAGGAGCCGAGAGGGTGAAGACTAGAACCTCAAGGAAGAAGGTGCTGAGGGGGTAAATTACCTGGGAGCACACCCAGCCGGAGGATTCTCCTGAAGTTGCTCCGAAGAAGATAGAGGACGCAGCAAGTGGAGACCAAGGTGCGCAGGCACTGCGGAGGACACCCGCTCTCGAGGAACCAGGACTGGAGGACATGCAAAGGACCCCTAGCTGGAGACCTGTAGAAGCCCCCTCAGTGGTGCGAAGCTGCCCGTAGAGATGCCTGCCCGAAAGTAAGTTAAGAACACAATGTAACATCACTAATGAGAATCCTCACACTGTGCCTACCTAGCTAGTGTAAAAGTTAATAAAATAATAAAAACCCTAACTAACTCTACTCCTTCGGCTGCTCCGGCAGCCCTTTAGAATAGCACCCACTCCAGTGGGCACCTAACACGAACTGAGGAGTCTGGGATGCAGTAGGGGAGGAGCCTACCCTCCAAAAGCTTTAGGATAGGTGCCTGGCTCCTGCGGACCCTCCTACATCCCAATGTGAAGCTGTGTCACCAGGACCATTGAAAGAGAAAAGTATGTGCTGCACATACTTTTTGTACTTGCTTTTCATCGCATTGTATGCACAACGCATGTACAAGGATGAATGCGATGCGTGCTATTTAAGCTCAAAATGCACGCCCGCATCGAGACGTGTATGGGCACCTTAAGTCAGAGAGAACCTGAGAATTCTGACTGGGAAGTGCAATTAACAGGTCAGATGTGGACTGCTGCTTTGAAGTTGGATATCTCCATTTCCCCAGGGCCGATTTTAAAAATTCTGGTATCCCTGGAAAAAGGGGATCCTCAGCTATCAGAGTATGGCCCTTATACACCTGGGGCCCCAGAGCAAGTGCCCATTAAGCCCATACGAAAAGACCGCCCTGGTCCCGGTTCGCTGACGTCATCCGGGGGCGATTATGCTGTGTACACACGGGGGCGATAGGGGCTGAAATAGCTGGGAATATGGTTGCTGAGCGACCATATTGCCAGTGATTGGAGTGTGCACCAGCGATAAATCGCCGGGTGCGCGCTCCCGTTTTCACAAAACGGGACACTGGGCAATATGATTGCTGATATGATTGCTAGCAATATATTGCCAGCGATCATATTGCCCCGTGTGTACGCACCTTTATTCCTAACAATTTTGCTGCACCCGTCATCTTGAAACGTGCACATGTCCCTTTGTTGATGAATTTACAAGACTGCCTAATTAGAGCAATAATTGATATTTGCGTGGAGATTAATAACAGTATTACAGACACACATGCTATGACCGATAACACACACGTAACAGACTTATTTTAATTTTTTTTCTAATGCACTTTATTTCACATTTATCACTTTTCACTTATGTTTTTAATATTTCGCTGTCCTTAATAAATGATTCAATAAATATCATGTTTTAGCCAATTCTCTGTTTCTTGGGTCACTTTATTAATGTACCTATAACATTAATCAGAACATTAATATATGCTAACCTAGATTGCCCCTTGTAGGAATACTTTATCTTTCTTTGCTTCCAAGTCTAATACATATTCCTGGGTGCGCCTCCCCCATTACCAATTGATACTTAATATAGTAATGCAGGGGTGAGATAGCTATACCAATTACAGGCCGTTCGGATTGATAGCCTCTATCTATTAACCTGTATCAGCGATATCAGATGGTCGACAGTCATCAGGTCGACATACTGCAAAGTCGACATGGGTCTAGGTCGACAGGTCATTAGGTCAACATGGTCTAGGTCGACTGGGTTTTTCACTGGATTTTTGGGGGTTTTTTTGAGCCGACATGTGCCGACAGGCGGAATTTCATGCCCTACCATCCACTAGGGCAGGCGTTCCCAACCACGGTCCTCAAGGCACACCAACAGTGCAGGTTTAAGTGATATCCAGGCTTCAGCACAGATGGATTAATCCAAATCACAGGTACTAATTAAGTCACCTGTGCTCAAGCCTGGATATCATTAAAACCTGTACTGTTGGTGTGCCTTGAGGACCGTGGTTGGGAACGCCTGCACTAGGGTGTGGTGGGAGAATAACATAGAGTGCCAAGCACAGCCAGACATGCGAGGGGATGCGGTGCACTTAATCCTGTGTCCATGTTGACTGTGTCGGCATTCGGGTAAAAAAAAAGTACAAAACCCCATGTTGAGCTAGACCATTTTGACCTAATGCTTTTTTGGACCAAATGACCTGTTGACCTTGACCCATGTCGACCTTGCAGTATGTTGACCTAATGACTGTCGACAATCTTTAGGTCGACCATATGATCCTTACCTGTTTCAGCAAGGGGTGTGAGGCCAATTTCTCTCCAGGGAATGGAGAAATATCTGTGTTTAGAGCCAGACTAGAATCACGTCTGCCCGCAGACAATAGATCGGGTATCATTTTTTTATTTTTTTTTATGTATGTTTGACAAAGGCCATACACTTCACTGGAGGCGAAGATCCGCAGACGAAGGCCAGAGCATACAGCTAATTGCTGCCGATCCTACTATTAAAAAAGAAAAAGGAATGTATTGTATACACAGAACATCGAACATTCCTTCCAACTTTTACCAATAGATCAGTGGGACCTGCATGCAGCTGGCCCTGGAAAGGGGCGGGGCTATGTGCAACGGGGGCGGGACCGGGCATCGAGGCCCCGGGTTTTCCATCCTCTTTGCCAGCGTACCCAGCCCCGTCTCTCCTTGCTGCGCACGGCACCTATCCAGCAATCACCGGCTGCTCCACAAAGCAGAGCAGCCATGATCACCTCCCCTCAAGGGACATCAGGGCAGGCTCCAAATAGCGGGACCATACCACTGTAATCAGGACAGTTGGGAGGAATGCTATAAATACATTATCATGTAGCGCCTATTATTCCTGTTGTCCGACTCTACCTGTATGACTACATGTGAAGGAAAACACAGAGGCTGCTTCTTTTGCCCAACGTTTGGGAATTTATGATATTTTAGTTTTCGGAACTTGTCTCCTGTCCTACATAACAGTTTATAGACGCTGTGACCAGGGGTGAGGGTCATTAAGTCGACAGTAATTAGATCTTTTGGTCGGCAGTGAAAAGGTCTACATATGAAAAACATCGACCTAGTTTAAATTGATGCTGAAAACGGTCGACACAATCCAAAAGGCTGCATGAAAAAGGTCAACACAGGAATAGGTCGACATGAGTTATTAAAGAAAATTGTGTATGTGGAAATCTGCTGACACGGGCACTGTATAAGTGTACAGCGACACGGACACACAGCTCCAATTTCTATTCACTTTTTTCTTAATGCACTTTTTTAATTTTAACCTATTTTGCCGTTTTGTGCCAATGAATAAACTGTATATTTAGAACAATTGGTCTGTACACAGACTCCGTCCTGCCCCCACTTAAAGTTATTCCTCCTGGTTATATATGGTGGCTAATTATTAATATTATGTAGTTTGAGCAGAAAATATTGTGGTATCAGTGGATGAGTCAAAAACTCAGGCTGCTGCCGGATCCGAAGGCGCTACACCCCACGCCCCTGAAACAGCAGACACTGGAGGAGGATTCGAACCCGTGGTGGCTCAGCCTGAGTGGCTGTCCCAGACGCTGAACTAACGGTACACGCCACTGTACCAGCCACTCATACACGGACTGTTTGTGTATCTCGTAGCTACAATGCAGTGACGTCATTCACGCTGTGCCGCACCATCGCCACCTATTGGCAGCTGCTGGAACTACACCTGGCACATAATGCATCGTCATCACTGCTGCTCCCCCTACATGAGCACTCTGCCGGCTGTTCTGATGGAGGCAGTCACTGACTGGGACGCCATGCCCCTGCGTAGAAGAAGCGGCTGGTAAGTGCACATGTGCAGAACACCCCCTGAGCATTGAGCAACCTGTGGGTGAGGACTGGAGCTCAGTCTGTATGTTGGTCATAGTTACATAGTAGGTAAGGCTGAAAAAAGACTTGCGTCCATCTAGTTCAACCTGGTATAGATATCCATTGCTGATTTGGTTGGTTCTGGTATTTTACAGACAAATTATATTTCTTATTTGTACCCATGGATGTTTTTCTCCAGTAAATGTTTGTCCAACTTTGCCTTGAACGCATTTAATGAGCCAGCCGTTACCACCTCTCTGGGAAGAGAGTTCCAGAGTTTGACTGTTCTGACCGTAAAGAAATTCTTTCTACTAGCTGAATGAAATCTTTTTTCTTCTAATCTATACTCATGCCCTCGCGTCCTAGATTCCTTTCTAGTAGAAAATAGGGTGTGTGACAGTTCCTTATATTGGCCCTTGATATACTTGTACATGTTGAGCATGTCCCCCCTTAAACGTCTCTTTTCTAATGTAAATAGTCCCAAATTGCTTAATCTCTCCCCGTAGCTTAAATTCTCCATTCCCCTAATAAGCTTTGTTGCTCGCCTTTGGACTTTTTCTAATTCTATGATGTCCTTTTTATAGTGTGGGGCCCAGAACTGTACTCCGTACTCTAGGTGAGGTCTCACCAATGCTTTATATAGTGGCATAATTACCCTTGAGTCCCTAGTTTCCATTCCCCTCTTAATACATGCCAGAATTTTGTTGGCCTTTTTTGTAGCTACGTTACAATGGGCACTACATCCTAGATTGCTGTCTATTTGGACTCCTAGATCCTTTTCAAGTATGGAATTACCCAGTTCCTCTCCGCTAAGGTTGTAACTTGCACACTGGTTGTGTCTCCCAAGGTGCATAACCTTACATTTATCTACATTGAACCTCATCTTCCATTTTTTTGCCCACTCATCTAGAATTGCAAGATCATTTTGAAGCATGGTGACATCTTCTGGTGATTTGATGACTTTGCTAAGTTTTGTATCGTCCGCAAAGATGGATACATTGCTGAGTAACCCTATCCCAATATCGTTAATAAAAATGTTAAACAAAATGGGCCCCAAAACCGAACCCTGGGGCACTCCACTTAGTACCGGTATCATATCTGATACGGCACCATTCACAACCACTCTTTGTTCTCTATTACATAGCCAATTCCCTACCCATCTGCAGATATTTTCACCCAATCCTAGGTTCTCCATTTTATTAATCAATCTCTTGTGTGGGACAGTATCAAATGCTTTAGCAAAATCTAGGAAAATCACATCTACAGCATTTCCATTATCGAGGTTTTTGCTAACCTCTTCATAGAACCCTAGTAGATTAGTTTGGCATGAACGATTTTTCACGAACCCATGTTGGTTAGTACTGAGTAGAAGGTGATGATCTAAATATTCCTGGATACCATCCCTTAAAAATCCTTCAAATAGTTTACCCACAATTGATGTTAAACTAACGGGTCTGTAATTAGCTGGATCTTCCTTTTTTCCTTTTTTGAATATTGGCACTACCTCTGCTATTCTCCAATCTTTTGGTACTATACCTGACGATAGTGACTTGCTAAAGATATAATGTAGGGGGGTAGCTAGTTCATCCCTTAATTCCATTAATACCCTCGGATGAATCCCATCTGGCCCTGGTGACTTATTTGTTTTGAGTTTGCTTAGCCTCAGTATTATTTCTTTCGGCGTGAAATCCACAATGAGATCTGGCTTATTTGTCCCGTTTGTGGTAAATGTTCGTTCCACAGTCTGCTCTCCCTTAGTAAATACTGATGAGAAGAACTCATTTAACAGTTTTGCTTTTCCCTTGTCCTCAGTAACACTTTTTCCACTAGTATCAGTTAGTGGGCCTATGTTTTCCTTAATTAAACGTTTACTATTTATGTATTTAAAAAATTTCTTTGGGTTGTTTTTGCTTTCAGTGGCTATGCACTCTTCATATAATATTTTAGCTGCTTTGATTACCCCTTTACAAGTTTTGTTTGATTCTTTGTATTTTGCGAATGCCTCCTCATTCAAGTTATTTTTATAGAATTTAAAGGCTCTGGTTTTATTGTTGATAGCTGACCTTACTTCTTTGTCATGTATGTGACTCCCACAGGGCTGCTGCATGGTGCTCCTGGGGATATCTATG
The DNA here is from genome assembly GCF_055691185.1 of Crinia signifera. NCBI lineage: Eukaryota > Metazoa > Chordata > Amphibia > Anura > Myobatrachidae > Crinia > Crinia signifera. The sequence continues at coordinate 12,543 of NW_028142430.1, forward strand.
TGTATGGGCATACCAGTGTATCCTCAGCAGCGCTACTCTATGGCTCAGGTTGTAATATCTCAGCCCCAGTGCTGTCTGCATTATTATACACTGTATATTATCTATCTGCTTTCTCAAAGTGTGACACAGGTGTATATAGACCAGATTATAATCTATGGGAAGCCTCTGTGTGTATACCATATGTTCTCTCTCTGCTGCAGTAGCTATGCGCGCTTTGCTATGTTCTATGATAATAAACACATGTGAGTGTAATGGTAAATATGTGCCCGGCATGCCAATGTGGTGAGATACAGGTGAGCCAAACCGTACAGGCTAGCAAACTGCACATAGCCATTAGTGCAGATGTGGGATAACTGGGCATACTGTATATAGGCTGGGATCACTGCTGCGTTCAGGTGACACCAAGTACATGTCACCCGCCGGGATTGCTTGCTGGATGGTTATACAGGGATTATTGTCACATTAGTTATACTGTAGTCTAAAGTGTATACTGTATTATCTACCATCCTAATGGGGCATACACACAGGGGGCGGGATGTACTAAAGGGAAAATGTGATAAAACGGGGGTTTTACCGCATTTTCCTATGTACCATTATCCGTCCGCCCCATCTCCGCCTGGCAGGGTATCTCCACCTCTGGGTGGCTATATTCTATAGATGCCTATGGGCTTCTATCGCCGCCCGCCGTCCTTGCGACCCATCCTCCATCGATCTACTCCTCCCTCAGCAGGTGTCACAGCCAGGATGTGACGGAGACCCCCGCACACCACATTACAGGTATCGCGGGGGTCTCCGTCACCGCAACCCGATGCTAGCCGCATATGTTAGTACATATGCGGTAGCATCGCGGCGGCTGGCGATTTACATTAATACATCCCGCCCAGGGGAATATGAGGCTTATTTCTAAGTGATCTGACTAGATCGCTTAGAAATGAAAAAAGGATCACTCCATGTGTATACCCTCTGGTGATGACGATTGCGCGGTCCCGCGCGTCGCTGTTGCCTGACTAGATTTACACTGCATCCAGTTATAAATCTAGTCATCGCCAGTGTTCTCACACCAGAGAACACTGGCCGTGACAGATTGTTCAGCACACAATGCTGAGCCATCTGTGCTTAACTGCAAACTTAGCACAGAGGCTCACTTGCACTGTGTGTGCACAGCTTTAGGGATGGACGTCTTTGCAATTGATGACAATAGTGCATACACACTATTGTGCAATGGATGACCATCAATGTTTTTACCTATTGATGGTGATCCATTTTCTTTGACTGATTGGATTGTGGGCCAATCAAAACATGTAGGCGGTGCTTCATGAGTGTTGGGGCAGAGCTATGCTGGTGGTAAGGGTTGCTGGTCTTACTGTACTGCATATTAAAAGAATAATAATAAAAAATATATATATAATTTATGTAAGGTGCTAAACAACATATAATGGTGATTCAATTGTTTTGTGCACCCGTAGCTCTTGCCTAATGTAGTGGGAGCTAATGAATTGTTCGCAGCCCTTGCCCTGGTCTTGTTGGCTGCATTTTTGCGCCCTAAATAAACTAGATGCAGCTTATTGCCCTACTGTGCGCGAAGGGTGCGAGGAGAAATCCAGGTGACGTGCAGCCTGGGAGTCGGGTCACCAAACAATTGACTTTGATTTTAAAGCTCGTTTGTCACTGAGCGCCCTTTAGCTGTTTTGAAACTACACATCCCAGCATGCCTTGCCATAGTTTTAGTATTCCCTAATAGCAGAACTGTGGCAAGGCATGATGGGACTTGCAGTTTCACAACAGCTGGCGGGCCATAGTTTGGACATGATTGGTGTATTGGGTTCGTTAGCTGTTCACTAGCCTTTTGCACAAACCACTTTGGCACATATGGAGATGTAATCTCTTTATTAGTCTTTTTATTAGTCTTGCACTCTACTATTACATATAATGCATGCCTTACATAGAAACATAGAATTTGACGGCAGATAAGAACCATTTGGCCCATCTAGTCTGCCCCTTTTTTACCCTTCAGGTAAACTCAACCCTTTTTAATCCTTATTTCTTTGTAAGGATATTCATATGCCTATCCCAAGCATGTTTAAATTGTTCTACTGTCTTAGCCTCTACCACCTCTGATGGGAGGCTATTCCACTTATCCACTACCCTTTCTGTGAAGTAATTCTTTCTAACATTTCCCCTGAACCTACCTCCCTCCAGTTTCAGTGCATGTCCTCGTGTTTTATTACTTGTTTTCCTTTGAAGAAAATTTCCCACCTGTACTATGTTAAAACCCTTGATATATTTGAAGATTTCTATCATGTCCCCCCTTTCCCTTCTCTGCTCCAAACTATACATGTTAAGATCTTTTAGTCTATCCAGGTAAGTTTTGTGATGTAGGCCATGAACCATTTTAGTTGCCCTTCTTTGTACACTCTCCAATGTATTTATATCCTTCTGAAGATATGGCCTCCAGAACTGGACACAGTATTCCAGATGAGGTCGTACCAATGACCTATAAAGTGGCATTATTACGTCTTTTTTTCTGCTACTGATTCCTCTCCCTATGCAACCAAGCATCTGACTAGCCTTCCTCATTGCTTTGTTACATTGCCTCCCTGCCTTTAAGTCACTTGAAATAGTGACTCCTAGATCTCTTTCCTCCTCAGTAGTTTCCATTATAGTACCCTTGATACTATATTGAGCCTTTGGGTTTTTGAGTCCCAAGTGCATAATTTTGCATTTTTTAGCATTAAACTGTAGTTGCCATTCTCTTGACCAATTCTCAAGTTTACTTAGATCATCAGTCATTTGATTTACCCCTCCTGGTGTGTCTACTCTGTTGCATATCTTTGTATCATCTGCAAAAAGGCATACTTTCCCTTCAATACCATTTGCAATGTCACTGACAAAGATATTAAAGAGCACTGGTCCAAGTACAGATCCCTGGGGTACTCCACTGGTAACATGTCCCTCCATAGAATGCACTCCATTTACGACAACTGTCTGTTTCCTATCCTGCAACCAGGTTCTTATCCATTTAATTGTTTTATAATCCAATCCCACACTTTCAAGTTTATTTAGCAGCCTGCGATGTGGGACAGTGTCAAATGCCTTACTAAAGTCTAGATATGCCACATCTACAGCCCCCCCTTCATCTAGTATTTTGGTCACGGAGTCAAAAAAGTCAATGAGACTTGTTTGGCATGATCTCCCTGCAGTAAAACCATGCTGTTTTGGATCCTTTAAGTTGTTTAATTTAAGATATTCCACTATTCTTTCTTTTAATAGTGTTTCCATTATTTTCCCTACTACTGATGTAAGGCTCACTGGTCTGTAGTTACTTGCTTCTTCTTTGCTTCCGCTTTTGTGCAGTGGAACTACATTTGCTTTTCTCCAGTCCTCTGGAACTGCACCTGTATCTAGTGACTGGTTGAATAAATCTGTTAATGGCGCTACCAACACATCTTTTAGTTCTTTTAGTATCCTTGGATGCACTCCGTCTGGCCCCATTGATTTATCCACTTTCAGTCTTGAAAGTTCTGTTAGGACTTTCTCCCTAGTAAATGTACCTCCATCTACCTTATTTTTATAAATGTCCTTGCAACTTAACTGTGGTCCCTTCCCTTCTCCTTCTATAGTGAATACAGAGCAAAAGTAATTATTTAGCTGATCTGCAATTGCCTTGTCTCCCTCCACCAAATTCTCAGTGTCTGTCCGCAGTCTTATTATTCCTCCATTTGATTTTCTCCTTTCATTTATATACTTAAAAAAAGTTTTGTTTCCTTTATCTACCGACTGAGCCATTTTCTCCTCAGCTTGTGCCTTGGCACGCCTGATCACTTTCTTAGCCTCTTTGCGTCTGGCAAGATACACTTCTTTGTCATTATTATTTTGAGTCTGCTTGTATGTCCTAAAGGCCATCTTTTTTGCTTTTACACTAGTTGATACCTCTTTTGTAAACCACACTGGCTTCCTTTTCCTGGTACTTTTCTTAACCCTTTTGATACAAAGGTCCGTTGCCTTTAGTATTGCACTTTTTAATTTTCTCCACCTCTCCTGCACTCCTTTCAAGTTCGTCCAATCCGCTAATGAGTCGCTTAAACATCTCCCCATTTTTGCAAAGTCAGCCTTCCTAAAATCCAACACCTTAGTTTTTGTGTGACTGGAGTTGGACCCTGACTTGATACTAAACCATACTGCTTGATGATCACTGGATCCCAGGTTCTCACCCACATATATGTCTGATATCCTGTCACCATTTGTGAGTATTAAATCTAATATTGAGTCTTTGCGAGTAGGCTCCCTCACCAATTGCTTGAGAGAGGCTCCCTGTAGGGAATTTAGAAATTTGCTACTTGTAGATGATCTTGCAAAAGACTCCTCCCAATTCACATCAGGTAGATTAAAGTCTCCCATGATTATGACTTCTCCCTTTAAAGCCATTTTAGTGACATCAAGCAATAGGCTCCTGTCCAAATCCTGCCCCTGGCCTGGTGGCCTATAGATGACCCCAGTACGAATAATGTCCTTCTCCCCCATTTCTATGGTCACCCAAAGGGCCTCAGTTTTTTCTTCAATATTTTGTATTAAAGTAGCATTTATGTTTTTCTTTACATACATTGCTACCCCTCCTCCGATACTTCCCATTCTGTCCTTCCTAAATAAATTGTATCCTGGTATAGCTACGTCCCATCCATGGTTCTCATTCCACCATGTCTCTGTGATAGCCACAATGTCTAGGTCATCCCTTGTCATTATTGCTATTAGATCAGGAATTTTGTCTCCTAGGCTTCTAGCATTTGCACACATAGTTTTAAACATTTTGCCTGTGCATCTGTTATTCCTAGCCATGTTCATACAGTACAAAATTGAAATCTAAAGTTGAAATTACCTGTTTGATGATGTTGTTCAATGTCTGTTTTTATTTTTTACTGTTCAGAAAAGCTGCAGGTCACTAATTCTAAGAATATAGTGAGTCTGTTCAGGTCAGGCTACACCTGAACACTAATGGCCAAATGGTCAAAGGAGATAATTTGCACTGTGTTTGAGTAGACATCAGGCAGAATGCAACACTAAACTATGCTTCACTGAACAACTTCACCAAACAAGTAATAACAATTACAAACAATTCATTAAATCAGAACTTTTCAAATCATACAAGAGTTTGCATAACACAGAAATAAAGAGAGCATATTGGAGATGAATTACATACTCTTGAGGTATCAATGCAGTCCATGTGTGTTTTTGTTGATTTGTAGTAGTTTGCCTTCAGTTTTCCTTCGGTGTAACGCAGGTATAACGCTTGTAGTTATGACTCTGTTTTCCCACTTTAAAACGGTCCACTTCAATACAGGGCCACAGCCTATCCGGCCACAGCCGTATGCAATGAGAACTAATATACTCTAACAATGCCTTCTTCCCAATTTCCAATAATTGGAAGAATCTACACCCTCAGTCCCCACCCCCTGCTATACAGAGCAATAAAAGTGGCTTACAAAAACAGTTCTGGCATTCCAGGATACTATATCTCTTTTAGAATAAAAAAATACATGCCTCACTACACACAGGCAAGGTACTGTTGTTATTTACACAGATCAGATATTTGGTTGAATTTACCTATAAGACAATCCCACACACAAGGGATGCAATGTTCTGCAGTGAAGACACTTGCTTGCAAATGTACCCAATAGAGTTCAAAAGCATGTGGATGTTACAGCAGAGAGAGATAGTCTGCACGTATGCCTGTGACAAAGTTGAATTTACCTATAAGACAATCCCACACACAAGGGATGCAATGTTCTGCAGTGAAGACACTTGCTTGCAAATGTACCCAATAGAGTTCAAAAGCATGTGGATGTTACAGCAGAGAGAGATAGTCTGCACGTATGCCTGTGACAAAGTTGAATTTACCTGTTGGAGACAAGGATAGAGGAGGGGTCAGATGAATCAACGCAGGTATAACGCTTGTAGTTATGACTCTGTTTTCCCACTTTAAAACGGTCCACTTCAATACAGGGCCACAGCCTATCCGGCCACAGCCGTATGCAATGAGAACTAATATACTCTAACAATGCCTTCTTCCCAATTTCCAATAATTGGAAGAATCTACACCCTCAGTCCCCACCCCCTGCTATACAGAGCAATAAAAGTGGCTTACAAAAACAGTTCTGGCATTCCAGGATACTATATCTCTTTTAGAATAAAAAAATACATGCCTCACTACACACAGGCAAGGTACTGTTGTTATTTACACAGATCAGATATTTGGTTGAATTTACCTATAAGACAATCCCACACACAAGGGATGCAATGTTCTGCAGTGAAGACACTTGCTTGCAAATGTACCCAATAGAGTTCAAAAGCATGTGGATGTTACAGCAGAGAGAGATAGTCTGCACGTATGCCTGTGACAAAGTTGAATTTACCTATAAGACAATCCCACACACAAGGGATGCAATGTTCTGCAGTGAAGACACTTGCTTGCAAATGTACCCAATAGAGTTCAAAAGCATGTGGATGTTACAGCAGAGAGAGATAGTCTGCACGTATGCCTGTGACAAAGTTGAATTTACCTGTTGGAGACAAGGATAGAGGAGGGGTCAGATGAATCAACGCAGGTATAACGCTTGTAGTTATGACTCTGTTTTCCCACTTTAAAACGGTCCACTTCAATACAGGGCCACAGCCTATCCGGCCACAGCCGTATGCAATGAGAACTAATATACTCTAACAATGCCTTCTTCCCAATTTCCAATAATTGGAAGAATCTACACCCTCAGTCCCCACCCCCTGCTATACAGAGCAATAAAAGTGGCTTACAAAAACAGTTCTGGCATTCCAGGATACTATATCTCTTTTAGAATAAAAAAATACATGCCTCACTACACACAGGCAAGGTACTGTTGTTATTTACACAGATCAGATATTTGGTTGAATTTACCTATAAGACAATCCCACACACAAGGGATGCAATGTTCTGCAGTGAAGACACTTGCTTGCAAATGTACCCAATAGAGTTCAAAAGCATGTGGATGTTACAGCAGAGAGAGATAGTCTGCACGTATGCCTGTGACAAAGTTGAATTTACCTATAAGACAATCCCACACACAAGGGATGCAATGTTCTGCAGTGAAGACACTTGCTTGCAAATGTACCCAATAGAGTTCAAAAGCATGTGGATGTTACAGCAGAGAGAGATAGTCTGCACGTATGCCTGTGACAAAGTTGAATTTACCTGTTGGAGACAAGGATAGAGGAGGGGTCAGATGAATCAACGCAGGTATAACGCTTGTAGTTATGACTCTGTTTTCCCACTTTAAAACGGTCCACTTCAATACAGGGCCACAGCCTATCCGGCCACAGCCGTATGCAATGAGAACTAATATACTCTAACAATGCCTTCTTCCCAATTTCCAATAATTGGAAGAATCTACACCCTCAGTCCCCACCCCCTGCTATACAGAGCAATAAAAGTGGCTTACAAAAACAGTTCTGGCATTCCAGGATACTATATCTCTTTTAGAATAAAAAAATACATGCCTCACTACACACAGGCAAGGTACTGTTGTTATTTACACAGATCAGATATTTGGTTGAATTTACCTATAAGACAATCCCACACACAAGGGATGCAATGTTCTGCAGTGAAGACACTTGCTTGCAAATGTACCCAATAGAGTTCAAAAGCATGTGGATGTTACAGCAGAGAGAGATAGTCTGCACGTATGCCTGTGACAAAGTTGAATTTACCTATAAGACAATCCCACACACAAGGGATGCAATGTTCTGCAGTGAAGACACTTGCTTGCAAATGTACCCAATAGAGTTCAAAAGCATGTGGATGTTACAGCAGAGAGAGATAGTCTGCACGTATGCCTGTGACAAAGTTGAATTTACCTGTTGGAGACAAGGATAGAGGAGGGGTCAGATGAATCAACGCAGGTATAACGCTTGTAGTTATGACTCTGTTTTCCCACTTTAAAACGGTCCACTTCAATACAGGGCCACAGCCTATCCGGCCACAGCCGTATGCAATGAGAACTAATATACTCTAACAATGCCTTCTTCCCAATTTCCAATAATTGGAAGAATCTACACCCTCAGTCCCCACCCCCTGCTATACAGAGCAATAAAAGTGGCTTACAAAAACAGTTCTGGCATTCCAGGATACTATATCTCTTTTAGAATAAAAAAATACATGCCTCACTACACACAGGCAAGGTACTGTTGTTATTTACACAGATCAGATATTTGGTTGAATTTACCTATAAGACAATCCCACACACAAGGGATGCAATGTTCTGCAGTGAAGACACTTGCTTGCAAATGTACCCAATAGAGTTCAAAAGCATGTGGATGTTACAGCAGAGAGAGATAGTCTGCACGTATGCCTGTGACAAAGTTGAATTTACCTATAAGACAATCCCACACACAAGGGATGCAATGTTCTGCAGTGAAGACACTTGCTTGCAAATGTACCCAATAGAGTTCAAAAGCATGTGGATGTTACAGCAGAGAGAGATAGTCTGCACGTATGCCTGTGACAAAGTTGAATTTACCTGTTGGAGACAAGGATAGAGGAGGGGTCAGATGAATCAACGCAGGTATAACGCTTGTAGTTATGACTCTGTTTTCCCACTTTAAAACGGTCCACTTCAATACAGGGCCACAGCCTATCCGGCCACAGCCGTATGCAATGAGAACTAATATACTCTAACAATGCCTTCTTCCCAATTTCCAATAATTGGAAGAATCTACACCCTCAGTCCCCACCCCCTGCTATACAGAGCAATAAAAGTGGCTTACAAAAACAGTTCTGGCATTCCAGGATACTATATCTCTTTTAGAATAAAAAAATACATGCCTCACTACACACAGGCAAGGTACTGTTGTTATTTACACAGATCAGATATTTGGTTGAATTTACCTATAAGACAATCCCACACACAAGGGATGCAATGTTCTGCAGTGAAGACACTTGCTTGCAAATGTACCCAATAGAGTTCAAAAGCATGTGGATGTTACAGCAGAGAGAGATAGTCTGCACGTATGCCTGTGACAAAGTTGAATTTACCTATAAGACAATCCCACACACAAGGGATGCAATGTTCTGCAGTGAAGACACTTGCTTGCAAATGTACCCAATAGAGTTCAAAAGCATGTGGATGTTACAGCAGAGAGAGATAGTCTGCACGTATGCCTGTGACAAAGTTGAATTTACCTGTTGGAGACAAGGATAGAGGAGGGGTCAGATGAATCAACGCAGGTATAACGCTTGTAGTTATGACTCTGTTTTCCCACTTTAAAACGGTCCACTTCAATACAGGGCCACAGCCTATCCGGCCACAGCCGTATGCAATGAGAACTAATATACTCTAACAATGCCTTCTTCCCAATTTCCAATAATTGGAAGAATCTACACCCTCAGTCCCCACCCCCTGCTATACAGAGCAATAAAAGTGGCTTACAAAAACAGTTCTGGCATTCCAGGATACTATATCTCTTTTAGAATAAAAAAATACATGCCTCACTACACACAGGCAAGGTACTGTTGTTATTTACACAGATCAGATATTTGGTTGAATTTACCTATAAGACAATCCCACACACAAGGGATGCAATGTTCTGCAGTGAAGACACTTGCTTGCAAATGTACCCAATAGAGTTCAAAAGCATGTGGATGTTACAGCAGAGAGAGATAGTCTGCACGTATGCCTGTGACAAAGTTGAATTTACCTATAAGACAATCCCACACACAAGGGATGCAATGTTCTGCAGTGAAGACACTTGCTTGCAAATGTACCCAATAGAGTTCAAAAGCATGTGGATGTTACAGCAGAGAGAGATAGTCTGCACGTATGCCTGTGACAAAGTTGAATTAACCTGTTGGAGACAAGGATAGAGGAGGGGTCAGATGAATCAACGCAGGTATAACGCTTGTAGTTATGACTCTGTTTTCCCACTTTAAAACGGTCCACTTCAATACAGGGCCACAGCCTATCCGGCCACAGCCGTATGCAATGAGAACTAATATACTCTAACAATGCCTTCTTCCCAATTTCCAATAATTGGAAGAATCTACACCCTCAGTCCCCACCCCCTGCTATACAGAGCAATAAAAGTGGCTTACAAAAACAGTTCTGGCATTCCAGGATACTATATCTCTTTTAGAATAAAAAAATACATGCCTCACTACACACAGGCAAGGTACTGTTGTTATTTACACAGATCAGATATTTGGTTGAATTTACCTATAAGACAATCCCACACACAAGGGATGCAATGTTCTGCAGTGAAGACACTTGCTTGCAAATGTACCCAATAGAGTTCAAAAGCATGTGGATGTTACAGCAGAGAGAGATAGTCTGCACGTATGCCTGTGACAAAGTTGAATTTACCTATAAGACAATCCCACACACAAGGGATGCAATGTTCTGCAGTGAAGACACTTGCTTGCAAATGTACCCAATAGAGTTCAAAAGCATGTGGATGTTACAGCAGAGAGAGATAGTCTGCACGTATGCCTGTGACAAAGTTGAATTTACCTGTTGGAGACAAGGATAGAGGAGGGGTCAGATGAATCAACGCAGGTATAACGCTTGTAGTTATGACTCTGTTTTCCCACTTTAAAACGGTCCACTTCAATACAGGGCCACAGCCTATCCGGCCACAGCCGTATGCAATGAGAACTAATATACTCTAACAATGCCTTCTTCCCAATTTCCAATAATTGGAAGAATCTACACCCTCAGTCCCCACCCCCTGCTATACAGAGCAATAAAAGTGGCTTACAAAAACAGTTCTGGCATTCCAGGATACTATATCTCTTTTAGAATAAAAAAATACATGCCTCACTACACACAGGCAAGGTACTGTTGTTATTTACACAGATCAGATATTTGGTTGAATTTACCTATAAGACAATCCCACACACAAGGGATGCAATGTTCTGCAGTGAAGACACTTGCTTGCAAATGTACCCAATAGAGTTCAAAAGCATGTGGATGTTACAGCAGAGAGAGATAGTCTGCACGTATGCCTGTGACAAAGTTGAATTTACCTATAAGACAATCCCACACACAAGGGATGCAATGTTCTGCAGTGAAGACACTTGCTTGCAAATGTACCCAATAGAGTTCAAAAGCATGTGGATGTTACAGCAGAGAGAGATAGTCTGCACGTATGCCTGTGACAAAGTTGAATTTACCTGTTGGAGACAAGGATAGAGGAGGGGTCAGATGAATCAACGCAGGTATAACGCTTGTAGTTATGACTCTGTTTTCCCACTTTAAAACGGTCCACTTCAATACAGGGCCACAGCCTATCCGGCCACAGCCGTATGCAATGAGAACTAATATACTCTAACAATGCCTTCTTCCCAATTTCCAATAATTGGAAGAATCTACACCCTCAGTCCCCACCCCCTGCTATACAGAGCAATAAAAGTGGCTTACAAAAACAGTTCTGGCATTCCAGGATACTATATCTCTTTTAGAATAAAAAAATACATGCCTCACTACACACAGGCAAGGTACTGTTGTTATTTACACAGATCAGATATTTGGTTGAATTTACCTATAAGACAATCCCACACACAAGGGATGCAATGTTCTGCAGTGAAGACACTTGCTTGCAAATGTACCCAATAGAGTTCAAAAGCATGTGGATGTTACAGCAGAGAGAGATAGTCTGCACGTATGCCTGTGACAAAGTTGAATTTACCTGTTGGAGACAAGGATAGAGGAGGGGTCAGATGAATCAACGCAGGTATAACGCTTGTAGTTATGACTCTGTTTTCCCACTTTAAAACGGTCCACTTCAATACAGGGCCACAGCCTATCCGGCCACAGCCGTATGCAATGAGAACTAATATACTCTAACAATGCCTTCTTCCCAATTTCCAATAATTGGAAGAATCTACACCCTCAGTCCCCACCCCCTGCTATACAGAGCAATAAAAGTGGCTTACAAAAACAGTTCTGGCATTCCAGGATACTATATCTCTTTTAGAATAAAAAAATACATGCCTCACTACACACAGGCAAGGTACTGTTGTTATTTACACAGATCAGATATTTGGTTGAATTTACCTATAAGACAATCCCACACACAAGGGATGCAATGTTCTGCAGTGAAGACACTTGCTTGCAAATGTACCCAATAGAGTTCAAAAGCATGTGGATGTTACAGCAGAGAGAGATAGTCTGCACGTATGCCTGTGACAAAGTTGAATTTACCTATAAGACAATCCCACACACAAGGGATGCAATGTTCTGCAGTGAAGACACTTGCTTGCAAATGTACCCAATAGAGTTCAAAAGCATGTGGATGTTACAGCAGAGAGAGATAGTCTGCACGTATGCCTGTGACAAAGTTGAATTTACCTGTTGGAGACAAGGATAGAGGAGGGGTCAGATGAATCAACGCAGGTATAACGCTTGTAGTTATGACTCTGTTTTCCCACTTTAAAACGGTCCACTTCAATACAGGGCCACAGCCTATCCGGCCACAGCCGTATGCAATGAGAACTAATATACTCTAACAATGCCTTCTTCCCAATTTCCAATAATTGGAAGAATCTACACCCTCAGTCCCCACCCCCTGCTATACAGAGCAATAAAAGTGGCTTACAAAAACAGTTCTGGCATTCCAGGATACTATATCTCTTTTAGAATAAAAAAATACATGCCTCACTACACACAGGCAAGGTACTGTTGTTATTTACACAGATCAGATATTTGGTTGAATTTACCTATAAGACAATCCCACACACAAGGGATGCAATGTTCTGCAGTGAAGACACTTGCTTGCAAATGTACCCAATAGAGTTCAAAAGCATGTGGATGTTACAGCAGAGAGAGATAGTCTGCACGTATGCCTGTGACAAAGTTGAATTTACCTATAAGACAATCCCACACACAAGGGATGCAATGTTCTGCAGTGAAGACACTTGCTTGCAAATGTACCCAATAGAGTTCAAAAGCATGTGGATGTTACAGCAGAGAGAGATAGTCTGCACGTATGCCTGTGACAAAGTTGAATTTACCTGTTGGAGACAAGGATAGAGGAGGGGTCAGATGAATCAACGCAGGTATAACGCTTGTAGTTATGACTCTGTTTTCCCACTTTAAAACGGTCCACTTCAATACAGGGCCACAGCCTATCCGGCCACAGCCGTATGCAATGAGAACTAATATACTCTAACAATGCCTTCTTCCCAATTTCCAATAATTGGAAGAATCTACACCCTCAGTCCCCACCCCCTGCTATACAGAGCAATAAAAGTGGCTTACAAAAACAGTTCTGGCATTCCAGGATACTATATCTCTTTTAGAATAAAAAAATACATGCCTCACTACACACAGGCAAGGTACTGTTGTTATTTACACAGATCAGATATTTGGTTGAATTTACCTATAAGACAATCCCACACACAAGGGATGCAATGTTCTGCAGTGAAGACACTTGCTTGCAAATGTACCCAATAGAGTTCAAAAGCATGTGGATGTTACAGCAGAGAGAGATAGTCTGCACGTATGCCTGTGACAAAGTTGAATTTACCTGTTGGAGACAAGGATAGAGGAGGGGTCAGATGAATCAACGCAGGTATAACGCTTGTAGTTATGACTCTGTTTTCCCACTTTAAAACGGTCCACTTCAATACAGGGCCACAGCCTATCCGGCCACAGCCGTATGCAATGAGAACTAATATACTCTAACAATGCCTTCTTCCCAATTTCCAATAATTGGAAGAATCTACACCCTCAGTCCCCACCCCCTGCTATACAGAGCAATAAAAGTGGCTTACAAAAACAGTTCTGGCATTCCAGGATACTATATCTCTTTTAGAATAAAAAAATACATGCCTCACTACACACAGGCAAGGTACTGTTGTTATTTACACAGATCAGATATTTGGTTGAATTTACCTATAAGACAATCCCACACACAAGGGATGCAATGTTCTGCAGTGAAGACACTTGCTTGCAAATGTACCCAATAGAGTTCAAAAGCATGTGGATGTTACAGCAGAGAGAGATAGTCTGCACGTATGCCTGTGACAAAGTTGAATTTACCTATAAGACAATCCCACACACAAGGGATGCAATGTTCTGCAGTGAAGACACTTGCTTGCAAATGTACCCAATAGAGTTCAAAAGCATGTGGATGTTACAGCAGAGAGAGATAGTCTGCACGTATGCCTGTGACAAAGTTGAATTTACCTATAAGACAATCCCACACACAAGGGATGCAATGTTCTGCAGTGAAGACACTTGCTTGCAAATGTACCCAATAGAGTTCAAAAGCATGTGGATGTTACAGCAGAGAGAGATAGTCTGCACGTATGCCTGTGACAAAGTTGAATTTACCTGTTGGAGACAAGGATAGAGGAGGGGTCAGATGAATCAACGCAGGTATAACGCTTGTAGTTATGACTCTGTTTTCCCACTTTAAAACGGTCCACTTCAATACAGGGCCACAGCCTATCCGGCCACAGCCGTATGCAATGAGAACTAATATACTCTAACAATGCCTTCTTCCCAATTTCCAATAATTGGAAGAATCTACACCCTCAGTCCCCACCCCCTGCTATACAGAGCAATAAAAGTGGCTTACAAAAACAGTTCTGGCATTCCAGGATACTATATCTCTTTTAGAATAAAAAAATACATGCCTCACTACACACAGGCAAGGTACTGTTGTTATTTACACAGATCAGATATTTGGTTGAATTTACCTATAAGACAATCCCACACACAAGGGATGCAATGTTCTGCAGTGAAGACACTTGCTTGCAAATGTACCCAATAGAGTTCAAAAGCATGTGGATGTTACAGCAGAGAGAGATAGTCTGCACGTATGCCTGTGACAAAGTTGAATTTACCTATAAGACAATCCCACACACAAGGGATGCAATGTTCTGCAGTGAAGACACTTGCTTGCAAATGTACCCAATAGAGTTCAAAAGCATGTGGATGTTACAGCAGAGAGAGATAGTCTGCACGTATGCCTGTGACAAAGTTGAATTTACCTATAAGACAATCCCACACACAAGGGATGCAATGTTCTGCAGTGAAGACACTTGCTTGCAAATGTACCCAATAGAGTTCAAAAGCATGTGGATGTTACAGCAGAGAGAGATAGTCTGCACGTATGCCTGTGACAAAGTTGAATTTACCTGTTGGAGACAAGGATAGAGGAGGGGTCAGATGAATCAACGCAGGTATAACGCTTGTAGTTATGACTCTGTTTTCCCACTTTAAAACGGTCCACTTCAATACAGGGCCACAGCCTATCCGGCCACAGCCGTATGCAATGAGAACTAATATACTCTAACAATGCCTTCTTCCCAATTTCCAATAATTGGAAGAATCTACACCCTCAGTCCCCACCCCCTGCTATACAGAGCAATAAAAGTGGCTTACAAAAACAGTTCTGGCATTCCAGGATACTATATCTCTTTTAGAATAAAAAAATACATGCCTCACTACACACAGGCAAGGTACTGTTGTTATTTACACAGATCAGATATTTGGTTGAATTTACCTATAAGACAATCCCACACACAAGGGATGCAATGTTCTGCAGTGAAGACACTTGCTTGCAAATGTACCCAATAGAGTTCAAAAGCATGTGGATGTTACAGCAGAGAGAGATAGTCTGCACGTATGCCTGTGACAAAGTTGAATTTACCTATAAGACAATCCCACACACAAGGGATGCAATGTTCTGCAGTGAAGACACTTGCTTGCAAATGTACCCAATAGAGTTCAAAAGCATGTGGATGTTACAGCAGAGAGAGATAGTCTGCACGTATGCCTGTGACAAAGTTGAATTTACCTGTTGGAGACAAGGATAGAGGAGGGGTCAGATGAATCAACGCAGGTATAACGCTTGTAGTTATGACTCTGTTTTCCCACTTTAAAACGGTCCACTTCAATACAGGGCCACAGCCTATCCGGCCACAGCCGTATGCAATGAGAACTAATATACTCTAACAATGCCTTCTTCCCAATTTCCAATAATTGGAAGAATCTACACCCTCAGTCCCCACCCCCTGCTATACAGAGCAATAAAAGTGGCTTACAAAAACAGTTCTGGCATTCCAGGATACTATATCTCTTTTAGAATAAAAAAATACATGCCTCACTACACACAGGCAAGGTACTGTTGTTATTTACACAGATCAGATATTTGGTTGAATTTACCTATAAGACAATCCCACACACAAGGGATGCAATGTTCTGCAGTGAAGACACTTGCTTGCAAATGTACCCAATAGAGTTCAAAAGCATGTGGATGTTACAGCAGAGAGAGATAGTCTGCACGTATGCCTGTGACAAAGTTGAATTTACCTATAAGACAATCCCACACACAAGGGATGCAATGTTCTGCAGTGAAGACACTTGCTTGCAAATGTACCCAATAGAGTTCAAAAGCATGTGGATGTTACAGCAGAGAGAGATAGTCTGCACGTATGCCTGTGACAAAGTTGAATTTACCTATAAGACAATCCCACACACAAGGGATGCAATGTTCTGCAGTGAAGACACTTGCTTGCAAATGTACCCAATAGAGTTCAAAAGCATGTGGATGTTACAGCAGAGAGAGATAGTCTGCACGTATGCCTGTGACAAAGTTGAATTTACCTGTTGGAGACAAGGATAGAGGAGGGGTCAGATGAATCAACGCAGGTATAACGCTTGTAGTTATGACTCTGTTTTCCCACTTTAAAACGGTCCACTTCAATACAGGGCCACAGCCTATCCGGCCACAGCCGTATGCAATGAGAACTAATATACTCTAACAATGCCTTCTTCCCAATTTCCAATAATTGGAAGAATCTACACCCTCAGTCCCCACCCCCTGCTATACAGAGCAATAAAAGTGGCTTACAAAAACAGTTCTGGCATTCCAGGATACTATATCTCTTTTAGAATAAAAAAATACATGCCTCACTACACACAGGCAAGGTACTGTTGTTATTTACACAGATCAGATATTTGGTTGAATTTACCTATAAGACAATCCCACACACAAGGGATGCAATGTTCTGCAGTGAAGACACTTGCTTGCAAATGTACCCAATAGAGTTCAAAAGCATGTGGATGTTACAGCAGAGAGAGATAGTCTGCACGTATGCCTGTGACAAAGTTGAATTTACCTATAAGACAATCCCACACACAAGGGATGCAATGTTCTGCAGTGAAGACACTTGCTTGCAAATGTACCCAATAGAGTTCAAAAGCATGTGGATGTTACAGCAGAGAGAGATAGTCTGCACGTATGCCTGTGACAAAGTTGAATTTACCTGTTGGAGACAAGGATAGAGGAGGGGTCAGATGAATCAACGCAGGTATAACGCTTGTAGTTATGACTCTGTTTTCCCACTTTAAAACGGTCCACTTCAATACAGGGCCACAGCCTATCCGGCCACAGCCGTATGCAATGAGAACTAATATACTCTAACAATGCCTTCTTCCCAATTTCCAATAATTGGAAGAATCTACACCCTCAGTCCCCACCCCCTGCTATACAGAGCAATAAAAGTGGCTTACAAAAACAGTTCTGGCATTCCAGGATACTATATCTCTTTTAGAATAAAAAAATACATGCCTCACTACACACAGGCAAGGTACTGTTGTTATTTACACAGATCAGATATTTGGTTGAATTTACCTATAAGACAATCCCACACACAAGGGATGCAATGTTCTGCAGTGAAGACACTTGCTTGCAAATGTACCCAATAGAGTTCAAAAGCATGTGGATGTTACAGCAGAGAGAGATAGTCTGCACGTATGCCTGTGACAAAGTTGAATTTACCTATAAGACAATCCCACACACAAGGGATGCAATGTTCTGCAGTGAAGACACTTGCTTGCAAATGTACCCAATAGAGTTCAAAAGCATGTGGATGTTACAGCAGAGAGAGATAGTCTGCACGTATGCCTGTGACAAAGTTGAATTTACCTGTTGGAGACAAGGATAGAGGAGGGGTCAGATGAATCAACGCAGGTATAACGCTTGTAGTTATGACTCTGTTTTCCCACTTTAAAACGGTCCACTTCAATACAGGGCCACAGCCTATCCGGCCACAGCCGTATGCAATGAGAACTAATATACTCTAACAATGCCTTCTTCCCAATTTCCAATAATTGGAAGAATCTACACCCTCAGTCCCCACCCCCTGCTATACAGAGCAATAAAAGTGGCTTACAAAAACAGTTCTGGCATTCCAGGATACTATATCTCTTTTAGAATAAAAAAATACATGCCTCACTACACACAGGCAAGGTACTGTTGTTATTTACACAGATCAGATATTTGGTTGAATTTACCTATAAGACAATCCCACACACAAGGGATGCAATGTTCTGCAGTGAAGACACTTGCTTGCAAATGTACCCAATAGAGTTCAAAAGCATGTGGATGTTACAGCAGAGAGAGATAGTCTGCACGTATGCCTGTGACAAAGTTGAATTTACCTATAAGACAATCCCACACACAAGGGATGCAATGTTCTGCAGTGAAGACACTTGCTTGCAAATGTACCCAATAGAGTTCAAAAGCATGTGGATGTTACAGCAGAGAGAGATAGTCTGCACGTATGCCTGTGACAAAGTTGAATTTACCTGTTGGAGACAAGGATAGAGGAGGGGTCAGATGAATCAACGCAGGTATAACGCTTGTACTGTAGTTATGACTCTGTTTTCCCACTTTAAAACGGTCCACTTCAATACAGGGCCACAGCCTATCCGGCCACAGCCGTATGCAATGAGAACTAATATACTCTAACAATGCCTTCTTCCCAATTTCCAATAATTGGAAGAATCTACACCCTCAGTCCCCACCCCCTGCTATACAGAGCAATAAAAGTGGCTTACAAAAACAGTTCTGGCATTCCAGGATACTATATCTCTTTTAGAATAAAAAAATACATGCCTCACTACACACAGGCAAGGTACTGTTGTTATTTACACAGATCAGATATTTGGTTGAATTTACCTATAAGACAATCCCACACACAAGGGATGCAATGTTCTGCAGTGAAGACACTTGCTTGCAAATGTACCCAATAGAGTTCAAAAGCATGTGGATGTTACAGCAGAGAGAGATAGTCTGCACGTATGCCTGTGACAAAGTTGAATTTACCTATAAGACAATCCCACACACAAGGGATGCAATGTTCTGCAGTGAAGACACTTGCTTGCAAATGTACCCAATAGAGTTCAAAAGCATGTGGATGTTACAGCAGAGAGAGATAGTCTGCACGTATGCCTGTGACAAAGTTGAATTTACCTGTTGGAGACAAGGATAGAGGAGGGGTCAGATGAATCAACGCAGGTATAACGCTTGTAGTTATGACTCTGTTTTCCCACTTTAAAACGGTCCACTTCAATACAGGGCCACAGCCTATCCGGCCACAGCCGTATGCAATGAGAACTAATATACTCTAACAATGCCTTCTTCCCAATTTCCAATAATTGGAAGAATCTACACCCTCAGTCCCCACCCCCTGCTATACAGAGCAATAAAAGTGGCTTACAAAAACAGTTCTGGCATTCCAGGATACTATATCTCTTTTAGAATAAAAAAATACATGCCTCACTACACACAGGCAAGGTACTGTTGTTATTTACACAGATCAGATATTTGGTTGAATTTACCTATAAGACAATCCCACACACAAGGGATGCAATGTTCTGCAGTGAAGACACTTGCTTGCAAATGTACCCAATAGAGTTCAAAAGCATGTGGATGTTACAGCAGAGAGAGATAGTCTGCACGTATGCCTGTGACAAAGTTGAATTTACCTATAAGACAATCCCACACACAAGGGATGCAATGTTCTGCAGTGAAGACACTTGCTTGCAAATGTACCCAATAGAGTTCAAAAGCATGTGGATGTTACAGCAGAGAGAGATAGTCTGCACGTATGCCTGTGACAAAGTTGAATTTACCTATAAGACAATCCCACACACAAGGGATGCAATGTTCTGCAGTGAAGACACTTGCTTGCAAATGTACCCAATAGAGTTCAAAAGCATGTGGATGTTACAGCAGAGAGAGATAGTCTGCACGTATGCCTGTGACAAAGTTGAATTTACCTATAAGACAATCCCACACACAAGGGATGCAATGTTCTGCAGTGAAGACACTTGCTTGCAAATGTACCCAATAGAGTTCAAAAGCATGTGGATGTTACAGCAGAGAGAGATAGTCTGCACGTATGCCTGTGACAAAGTTGAATTTACCTATAAGACAATCCCACACACAAGGGATGCAATGTTCTGCAGTGAAGACACTTGCTTGCAAATGTACCCAATAGAGTTCAAAAGCATGTGGATGTTACAGCAGAGAGAGATAGTCTGCACGTATGCCTGTGACAAAGTTGAATTTACCTATAAGACAATCCCACACACAAGGGATGCAATGTTCTGCAGTGAAGACACTTGCTTGCAAATGTACCCAATAGAGTTCAAAAGCATGTGGATGTTACAGCAGAGAGAGATAGTCTGCACGTATGCCTGTGACAAAGTTGAATTTACCTATAAGACAATCCCACACACAAGGGATGCAATGTTCTGCAGTGAAGACACTTGCTTGCAAATGTACCCAATAGAGTTCAAAAGCATGTGGATGTTACAGCAGAGAGAGATAGTCTGCACGTATGCCTGTGACAAAGTTGAATTTACCTATAAGACAATCCCACACACAAGGGATGCAATGTTCTGCAGTGAAGACACTTGCTTGCAAATGTACCCAATAGAGTTCAAAAGCATGTGGATGTTACAGCAGAGAGAGATAGTCTGCACGTATGCCTGTGACAAAGTTGAATTTACCTATAAGACAATCCCACACACAAGGGATGCAATGTTCTGCAGTGAAGACACTTGCTTGCAAATGTACCCAATAGAGTTCAAAAGCATGTGGATGTTACAGCAGAGAGAGATAGTCTGCACGTATGCCTGTGACAAAGTTGAATTTACCTATAAGACAATCCCACACACAAGGGATGCAATGTTCTGCAGTGAAGACACTTGCTTGCAAATGTACCCAATAGAGTTCAAAAGCATGTGGATGTTACAGCAGAGAGAGATAGTCTGCACGTATGCCTGTGACAAAGTTGAATTTACCTATAAGACAATCCCACACACAAGGGATGCAATGTTCTGCAGTGAAGACACTTGCTTGCAAATGTACCCAATAGAGTTCAAAAGCATGTGGATGTTACAGCAGAGAGAGATAGTCTGCACGTATGCCTGTGACAAAGTTGAATTTACCTATAAGACAATCCCACACACAAGGGATGCAATGTTCTGCAGTGAAGACACTTGCTTGCAAATGTACCCAATAGAGTTCAAAAGCATGTGGATGTTACAGCAGAGAGAGATAGTCTGCACGTATGCCTGTGACAAAGTTGAATTTACCTGTTGGAGACAAGGATAGAGGAGGGGTCAGATGAATCAACGCAGGTATAACGCTTGTAGTTATGACTCTGTTTTCCCACTTTAAAACGGTCCACTTCAATACAGGGCCACAGCCTATCCGGCCACAGCCGTATGCAATGAGAACTAATATACTCTAACAATGCCTTCTTCCCAATTTCCAATAATTGGAAGAATCTACACCCTCAGTCCCCACCCCCTGCTATACAGAGCAATAAAAGTGGCTTACAAAAACAGTTCTGGCATTCCAGGATACTATATCTCTTTTAGAATAAAAAAATACATGCCTCACTACACACAGGCAAGGTACTGTTGTTATTTACACAGATCAGATATTTGGTTGAATTTACCTATAAGACAATCCCACACACAAGGGATGCAATGTTCTGCAGTGAAGACACTTGCTTGCAAATGTACCCAATAGAGTTCAAAAGCATGTGGATGTTACAGCAGAGAGAGATAGTCTGCACGTATGCCTGTGACAAAGTTGAATTTACCTATAAGACAATCCCACACACAAGGGATGCAATGTTCTGCAGTGAAGACACTTGCTTGCAAATGTACCCAATAGAGTTCAAAAGCATGTGGATGTTACAGCAGAGAGAGATAGTCTGCACGTATGCCTGTGACAAAGTTGAATTTACCTATAAGACAATCCCACACACAAGGGATGCAATGTTCTGCAGTGAAGACACTTGCTTGCAAATGTACCCAATAGAGTTCAAAAGCATGTGGATGTTACAGCAGAGAGAGATAGTCTGCACGTATGCCTGTGACAAAGTTGAATTTACCTATAAGACAATCCCACACACAAGGGATGCAATGTTCTGCAGTGAAGACACTTGCTTGCAAATGTACCCAATAGAGTTCAAAAGCATGTGGATGTTACAGCAGAGAGAGATAGTCTGCACGTATGCCTGTGACAAAGTTGAATTTACCTATAAGACAATCCCACACACAAGGGATGCAATGTTCTGCAGTGAAGACACTTGCTTGCAAATGTACCCAATAGAGTTCAAAAGCATGTGGATGTTACAGCAGAGAGAGATAGTCTGCACGTATGCCTGTGACAAAGTTGAATTTACCTGTTGGAGACAAGGATAGAGGAGGGGTCAGATGAATCAACGCAGGTATAACGCTTGTAGTTATGACTCTGTTTTCCCACTTTAAAACGGTCCACTTCAATACAGGGCCACAGCCTATCCGGCCACAGCCGTATGCAATGAGAACTAATATACTCTAACAATGCCTTCTTCCCAATTTCCAATAATTGGAAGAATCTACACCCTCAGTCCCCACCCCCTGCTATACAGAGCAATAAAAGTGGCTTACAAAAACAGTTCTGGCATTCCAGGATACTATATCTCTTTTAGAATAAAAAAATACATGCCTCACTACACACAGGCAAGGTACTGTTGTTATTTACACAGATCAGATATTTGGTTGAATTTACCTATAAGACAATCCCACACACAAGGGATGCAATGTTCTGCAGTGAAGACACTTGCTTGCAAATGTACCCAATAGAGTTCAAAAGCATGTGGATGTTACAGCAGAGAGAGATAGTCTGCACGTATGCCTGTGACAAAGTTGAATTTACCTATAAGACAATCCCACACACAAGGGATGCAATGTTCTGCAGTGAAGACACTTGCTTGCAAATGTACCCAATAGAGTTCAAAAGCATGTGGATGTTACAGCAGAGAGAGATAGTCTGCACGTATGCCTGTGACAAAGTTGAATTTACCTATAAGACAATCCCACACACAAGGGATGCAATGTTCTGCAGTGAAGACACTTGCTTGCAAATGTACCCAATAGAGTTCAAAAGCATGTGGATGTTACAGCAGAGAGAGATAGTCTGCACGTATGCCTGTGACAAAGTTGAATTTACCTATAAGACAATCCCACACACAAGGGATGCAATGTTCTGCAGTGAAGACACTTGCTTGCAAATGTACCCAATAGAGTTCAAAAGCATGTGGATGTTACAGCAGAGAGAGATAGTCTGCACGTATGCCTGTGACAAAGTTGAATTTACCTATAAGACAATCCCACACACAAGGGATGCAATGTTCTGCAGTGAAGACACTTGCTTGCAAATGTACCCAATAGAGTTCAAAAGCATGTGGATGTTACAGCAGAGAGAGATAGTCTGCACGTATGCCTGTGACAAAGTTGAATTTACCTGTTGGAGACAAGGATAGAGGAGGGGTCAGATGAATCAACGCAGGTATAACGCTTGTAGTTATGACTCTGTTTTCCCACTTTAAAACGGTCCACTTCAATACAGGGCCACAGCCTATCCGGCCACAGCCGTATGCAATGAGAACTAATATACTCTAACAATGCCTTCTTCCCAATTTCCAATAATTGGAAGAATCTACACCCTCAGTCCCCACCCCCTGCTATACAGAGCAATAAAAGTGGCTTACAAAAACAGTTCTGGCATTCCAGGATACTATATCTCTTTTAGAATAAAAAAATACATGCCTCACTACACACAGGCAAGGTACTGTTGTTATTTACACAGATCAGATATTTGGTTGAATTTACCTATAAGACAATCCCACACACAAGGGATGCAATGTTCTGCAGTGAAGACACTTGCTTGCAAATGTACCCAATAGAGTTCAAAAGCATGTGGATGTTACAGCAGAGAGAGATAGTCTGCACGTATGCCTGTGACAAAGTTGAATTTACCTATAAGACAATCCCACACACAAGGGATGCAATGTTCTGCAGTGAAGACACTTGCTTGCAAATGTACCCAATAGAGTTCAAAAGCATGTGGATGTTACAGCAGAGAGAGATAGTCTGCACGTATGCCTGTGACAAAGTTGAATTTACCTATAAGACAATCCCACACACAAGGGATGCAATGTTCTGCAGTGAAGACACTTGCTTGCAAATGTACCCAATAGAGTTCAAAAGCATGTGGATGTTACAGCAGAGAGAGATAGTCTGCACGTATGCCTGTGACAAAGTTGAATTTACCTATAAGACAATCCCACACACAAGGGATGCAATGTTCTGCAGTGAAGACACTTGCTTGCAAATGTACCCAATAGAGTTCAAAAGCATGTGGATGTTACAGCAGAGAGAGATAGTCTGCACGTATGCCTGTGACAAAGTTGAATTTACCTATAAGACAATCCCACACACAAGGGATGCAATGTTCTGCAGTGAAGACACTTGCTTGCAAATGTACCCAATAGAGTTCAAAAGCATGTGGATGTTACAGCAGAGAGAGATAGTCTGCACGTATGCCTGTGACAAAGTTGAATTTACCTATAAGACAATCCCACACACAAGGGATGCAATGTTCTGCAGTGAAGACACTTGCTTGCAAATGTACCCAATAGAGTTCAAAAGCATGTGGATGTTACAGCAGAGAGAGATAGTCTGCACGTATGCCTGTGACAAAGTTGAATTTACCTGTTGGAGACAAGGATAGAGGAGGGGTCAGATGAATCAACGCAGGTATAACGCTTGTAGTTATGACTCTGTTTTCCCACTTTAAAACGGTCCACTTCAATACAGGGCCACAGCCTATCCGGCCACAGCCGTATGCAATGAGAACTAATATACTCTAACAATGCCTTCTTCCCAATTACACCGTTTCACCGTTCGTGACACCCAAAATGTCGTTAAAATATTTGTTCCAACCAGATTGTTGCTCGGAAAATGTCCAAACTTTTTTTATTTCTTTACATTTTTGAAATACACAAAAAAGGGATTTTTGTAAGAACTTACCGTTCGAATCCCTTTCTCTGATATGGTCCTGGTGACACAGCTCAACACTGGGATGTAGGAGGGTCCGAAGGAGCCAGGCACCTATCCTAAATCTTTTAGAGGGTAGGCTCCTCCCCTACTGCATCCCGGACTCTTCAGTTCAATCTTTCAAAGCCACTGGAATACATTAACTCAGTACAAACGCCTGCACATATTATATGCACATTTTTTAACAATAACTGTTACTTTAACCAATTAAACATGAACATCATGAACACTGGCATACTTACTGAGCGTAAGGGAGGGATCGCTGTGTCACCAGGACCATATCAGAGAAAGGGATTCGAACGGTAAGTTCTTACAAAAATCCCTTTTTCTCTTTCAATGGTCCTGGTGACACAGCTCAACACTGGGACGTTCCAGAGCCGGTCCTTTGTGTGGGTACGCTCAGGTCTGCAGCTCTCATCACTGCTCGCCCGAATGATGCGTCCTCCGACGCGAACTCATGGAACCTATAGAATTTGGCAAAGGTATGAACAGATGACCAAGTGGCAGCCCTGCAAACCTGCTCAGCTGTTGCCCCATGTCGAACCGCCCAAGAGGTGGCAACTGACCTGGTGGTATGCGCATTTATCCTTGCCGGAACAGGCCTTCCAACTTTAGTGTATGCAAAAGCTATCACAGAGCGCAACCACCTAGCAATGGTCTGCTTAGATGCCGGCCAACCAATCTTGTGTATGTCATACAACACTAACAAGGTGTCAGTCTTTCTGACACTCTTAACTCTGTCCACATAAATGCGTAATGCACGCACAACATCCAAATTCCTCAATTTGTCCCTTTTTCTAGAACCCTCTGGGGGTTGAACACAGGTAGAACTATCTCCTGGTTTAGATGGAAAGCAGAGACTACTTTTGGTAAAAACTGAGGTACCGTCCGAAGAACTGCCCTATCCTCATGAAATATCAAGAAAGGAGACTTGCATGACAATGCTCCTACTGTAACTCTGACACCCTCTTCGCTGATGCCACTGCCAACAAGAATACCAGCTTCCATGTGAGAAACTTAAGGTCCGCCGACCTTAATGGTTCAAAAGGTGCCTTCTGAGGCGAGAGAGAGAGAGAGAGAGAGGCTTAGCCGGCAGGAAGAGCTGACAGCCACTGCTAGCAGAGAGCAGCTTAGCGTTGTGGCGGGGGGGGGGGGGGATTTGTCACTTTAAAGAGCTGCCATGCCGCTCACTTCTCAGGACTTCAGCAGTGGTAACAGCATGGGGGACGGTGGCGGGCTACATCTGTAACAACAGACACACAGCTTTCAGCAGAGAGCTCATCAGCGTTTCAGTGCATGCAGGGGGGGCGGATGAGAAAGTTTGCAACGGGGTGTCAGCGCACCAGGGGGGCAGCGGAAGGGCGCAAAGTCCCAGACACAAAAAGGGCAGGAACACTAATTTCTGTGTCCTACGGATGACAGAAGGAGGGTGATATGGTCAGATGTATCTGCCTTCACCGTGGTTCGCAACAAGAAGATTTTGACCCAACTTGAATAACTCTGCAGCTCTTAAGGCCCCCATCTGCTAGGGTGGGGAATCGCCTGTGGTACCCCGCCAACTCACCCGGCAGCTGCTACGTTCAGTTCACAAATATTTCTACCCATGCATGTTGCCCCTTCTTTATATAAACACCTCTTTCTACACTTTTATGAAAACTCTTCACTACTGTATAACCGCAGCTCACCGTTACCATTTCTAAACAGTCTCTTGTTACAGTACATCTTTAGTTGTGACACCTGTCAGTATCACACTGACCCCAGGGGTTAATAAACTGCTTTCTGTTCTACCCTGATACTAGTAAATCCCCTAAACTCCAATACTGCTCTAAAACAAACAGTCATATTTATTGTGGGTTTTATTACTGTTTTAATTCAGCTCATCCTGGAAAAGGATTTGTGGCATTGAGAAAACCTCTGCGAGTATTTATAACAGTGTCTTGAGAATAAAACATTAATCTGGTCATGTAATTATAAATATGGTCAAAATAATAGGCAAAATCAGTGCTGGTGGCTGCCAATCGTAAAATATGTG
Source organism: Crinia signifera (assembly GCF_055691185.1). Classification (NCBI taxonomy): domain Eukaryota; kingdom Metazoa; phylum Chordata; class Amphibia; order Anura; family Myobatrachidae; genus Crinia; species Crinia signifera. Next base: position 39,792 of record NW_028142430.1, read on the forward strand.
ATAACAGAAGTGAATCACTTGCCTCACCACATAATTACTTTTAAGTACGATATAAACAATCAACTAAATATATATTTTTTTGGCATTTTTCAATAAAGAAACTTTTAGCCTAGTGCTGCTGTGAAAAAAATTCTGATACTCTCTCTAGGTCTGTGGGTCCCAACCTCGGTCCTCAGGACCCTCCAACAGTCTGCGTTTTCCAGGTCACCCGGCAGGTGCACTCATTATTCACTGACACATTTTAAAAGATCACAGGTGGAGCAAAGTATTTCACCTGTGATCCTGCATGGAGGCCTGGAAAAAAGGGATTTTTGTAAGAACTTACCGTTCGAATCCCTTTCTCTGATATGGTCCTGGTGACACAGCTTCACATTGGGATGTAGGAGGGTCCGCAGGAGCCAGGCACCTATCCTAAAGCTTTTGGAGGGTAGGCTCCTCCCCTACTGCATCCCAGATTCCTCAGTTCAATCTTTCAAAGCCACTGGAATACATTAACTCAGTACAAACACCTGCACATATTATATGCACAATTTTAAATTTAACTTTTCAACCAATTATAACATGAAACATCATGAACACTGGCATACTTACTGAGCGTAAGGGAGGGATCGCTGTGTCACCAGGACCATATCAGAGAAAGGGATTCGAACGGTAAGTTCTTACAAAAATCCCTTTTTCTCTTTCAATGGTCCTGGTGACACAGCTTCACATTGGGACGTTCCAGAGCCGGTCCTTTTGGGTGGGTACGCTCAGGTCTGCAGTTTTCATCACTGCTTGCCCGAATGATGCGTCCACCGACGCGAACTCATGGAACCTATCGAATTTGGCAAAAGTATGAACAGAAGACCAAGTGGCAGCCCTGCAAACCTGCTCAGCTGTTGCCCCATGTCGAACCGCCCAAGAGGTGGCAACCGACCTGGTGGTATGCGCATTAATCCTGGCCGGTACAGTCCTACCAACTTTAGTATATGCAAACGCAATAACAGAGCGCAACCACCTAGCAATGGTCTGCTTAGAAGCAGGCCAACTAAGTTTGTGTATGTCATACAAACCAGTAAAGTATCAGTCTTTCTGACACTCTTAACTCTGTCCACATAAACGCGCAAGACGCGCACAACATCCAAATTCCTCAATTTGTCCCTTTTCCTAACAACCCTCTGTGGGTTGAAACACAGGCAGAACAATCTCCTGATTTAGATGAAAAGCAGAGACTACTTTTGGTAAAAATCTAGGGGTACTGTCCGAAAGGCAGCCCTATCATCATGACATATAAGGGAGGAAGACTTGAAGAACAAAGCAATCAACTCCGATATTTTTTTTTTTTTTTTTTTCTGACGCCACCGCCAACAAAAATACCAGCTTCCCTGAAAGGAAACTAAGGTCAACCGACCTTAACGGCTCAAAAGGCGCCTCTTTAAGGTACTCCAGAGCCAGAGATAATTCCCCTGGCGCTACTGGTTGGTTGTAGGGAGGTTTCAATAGATAAACCCCCTGCAGGAAGGTCTGTACTTCTGGTTCTAACGCAATCCTTCTTTGGAAAGAAAAATTGACACGGTCGAGAAATGTACTCTGAGTGACTGAAGGCCTAACCCAGAGGAAAGGCCCTCCTGTAAAAAACTCCAACTATTTAGCCATTTTAAATCTCGATGTGCGTGACCTCTGTCTTACACACCAACAAATATAGGTCTTCCAGGCCCCAAAATAATTTACAGAAGACACTGACTTTCTGGCTTTCCTCATTGCGTTAACCACCGCCTCTGAGAATCCTATATTCCTCAAAATGGCGTTTTCAACAGCCAGACCGTCAAAATTAATCGAGCTGAATCCAGCTGGTTGAACGGTCCTTGTTTTAGAAGGTCTGACCTCAGAGGTAGACGCCACGAGTCCACAGAGAATCTCTGAAGCCTCGAGTACCAGGATCTCCCTGGCCAATCTGGGGCCACTAAAATTACTGGAATTGTCTGGGCCTGTATTGTTTTCAACTCTCTTGCCAGCATTGGAACTGGCGTTAAATCATAAAGAAGATTCCCCTCCCAGGGGATAGTCATGGCATCCACTGCTTCTGCCAGTGGATCCCACGTCCTGTCATACAACCTGGGTACCTGATGGATGAACCTGTATGCCTTCAGGTCCCTATCCGGGGTTTCCCCCTTATTGTAATCTAGTGGAATACTTGTGGATTCAGCCTCCATTTTCCTTCCATCAGTTTCTCCCTGCTCAGGAAGTCGGCCTCTATATTCTCCACTCCTGGTATGAAGATTGCTGATAATGCTAGAACATTCTGTTCCGCCCACAAGAAGATTCGGGACACCCCCACATGGCCAGATTGCTGTGTGTGCCTCCCTGGTGATTCAGATACGCCACAGCTGTGACGTTGTCGGTCTGAATGCCTAAAAGGGAGCTCTTGTAATCTTTTCTCCCGCCAGAGAAAACCTCTTCCACACAGCCCTCAGTTCCAAGATGTTGATCAGTAAGGCAGACTGTAAAGTATCAGTCTTTCTGCTCTAAAGTCCACAAGCCCTGCAGACGCAGGTCCACGACTACTGCCCCTCAGCCTCTGAGACTGGCGTCGGTAGTGACTACCACCCAGCTCCAGGACTGCAGGGACCGACTCCCCCGAAGGGAATCCACCTCCATCCACCATTTTAGGAAGGATCGAGTTTCTGAAAACAACAACATTTGTTCTGACCTCATGGTCTGAGTGTTCCCTGTCCACTGGGACACTCTCGAGTGGAACCTGGCAAACTGTAACGTCTCTAAAGACGCCATCATCTTCCCCAGCAGTTTGAGGCACCTCCATACTGCTGTGCTCTGAGACCCTAGGATCTCCTGTACCAAGGCAGCCAGATCCCTGGCCTATGCCTCTGGTAGAAACACCCAATGCAACTGGGTATCCAGACCAATCCCCAAGAATTGGAGTCTCTGTGACGGCACCGATTGAGATTTTTGTAAATTTAAAAGCCAGCCGTGAATCTGCAAAACCTGATGGTTTCTGCCAAGTGACTCTTCACTTGTCTGCTGACTCCGCTTTAAACCGCAGGTCGTCCAAAAATGGAATAACCATGATTTCCGTCAGTCGAAGCACATCCGCCATTTCTGACATTATTTGGTGAATACCCTTGACGCTGTGGCCAGACCAAAAGGCAACGCCTGTAATTACAGGAGAAGGTCTCCTATTGCACACCCCAATAGTGCCTGATGTTCCGGGTGGATAGGAACCTGCAAGTATGCGTCCTGGACCTTCATGGACGCTAAAAATTCTCCCTGGTCCCGGCTTAGCAGCACAGACCGTAGAGACTCTATTTTGAAATGGTCTACCCACAAATGGCTATTAATGCCTTTAAGTTTAGGATCAGCTGAAAGACCCGTCTGGTTTGGGCACCAAAAACAGAGTGAAATAAAAGCCTTTTTTCCCTCCGCTCTGGGGACCGGGACTACCACACCCTTCTCTAAAAGAGAATGAGCCGCTCCCAAGAGAGCTGTACGGAGCCGAGCCTCCTTTGGTAGTGGTGTAGGAATGAACCTTCTCGGTGGAAGAACTTTGAAGGGAATCTTTTAACCCTGGGTTATATTTCTAACCCAAGCGTTCCGGTCTAACAGTGCCCCTGCGTCTCTGAACAGTGACAGACGTCCCCCCTCCTTAAAACACCGCCGGGCAAAACCCCTGGCAGTATGCGGAGGATTTTTCCTCTCCTATGGTTTCTTATAAAAAGAACCAAATTTTGACTTTGGGGCCTTGCCCCTGGAGGACTGAGACTATCCCTTAAAAGACTGTCCTCAAAAGGACGCACCTCCTCTAGGGGAGGGCCGAAAGGATGGCCTGAAAGCAGAAAACCTTGATGTCTGCTTTGGCTGCAGGGGTAGGCAGGAAAGTGCTTTTTTCCACCTGTGGCCTGCTTATTAATCTCTTCCAGTTGTAAACCAATAACAGCTTTCCTTTAAAAGCAAATGCCTCTAAGCCTTTTTAGACTTGTTATCTGCCTTCCAAGCTATAAGCCAGAGCACTCTCCTGGCATTCCAAACACTGAGGAAACTCTGGCAGCCATTTTGAGAGCTTCCTGCTCAGCCTGAATCACCTTTCTGCAGCAGCATTAGACTTCTCTGCATAGTAACAACACACACAAAACAGTATGTCAACTAGAGCACAGGTCACTGACCCACCAATCCTGGCCTTAGAGACCCAGACTGAAGCCAATCAGAGGACTTGCTTGCTTGAAGGCTTGCACTGGTAGCACAGTGGCTTTTGACAAGTATACCACAGAAGCCTCTACCACTGGAACATTTTCCCAGAGGTCTGCATGATCCTCAGGCATGGGATACAGGCTTAACCATCTATTTTGGCATCTAAAGCCTTTTGTCAGGGGTTTTCCAATAAATCTTGTAAACCCTTGTCTGCAGAGAGATATCATTTCCCTCACGCTGTCTCTTAAAAACAACCTTAGCAGGAGTTTTTTTTTTTTTTTTTTTTTTACTTCACAGACAAATTCAATGTCTGTTTACAGCAGTAATCAAATCCTCCACCCCTGAGGGTGAGGACTCTTCAGGAACATCACCCTGAACCCAGGGTATGTCTGTGTACTCTCCCTCCTCATCAGCAGCTAATAATGGCACTGAATAAGACCTTTTAGGGGTCCCCCCAGAATAACCATAAAGCTTGTCAAACAAGTAATTTAAACCTGCTGATTCCCATAGCAGTATCCTGCATGACTTGTATAAGTCAGGATCTGTCTGGGTCCGAGGCAAAGAGCTGGCCCGACTGCTGAGAGAATGGCCCTGGTCTAGGGAAATTACCAGCCATCACTCTGCCTGTCCAGTAATGCACCAAAGCATTTTCAGACCTGTCTCAGGGACTCAGCCCTCGCAAGGTCCGATGCACTACCCTCTGGGGTTCACTCCCCATGGGTTTCACAGCAGCGCATAAAATACAAAAGCCCCCCTTAGGGACAAATTTCAGTGTACAACCACTGCAAGCGCTCAATGCATTAAAGGCTCCCTCCCCCAAAACCACAGACTGTTGCTCAGACATGATGTTCTCAATAACACAGTCACAGCATTAAATGTACATACATTATATACAGTGTACTCAGCCACTTAGCTTTCTGTAGTCTTCAGAATGGGGAAAGCGAAGCCCAGGAAATCCAATCACTCTGTCAGGATCAGTAAGCCAGCTCAGCTCCGCTGCAAGCGTTCTGAATGGCGCCAAAAACAGAGTGAGGGAAGGGACCAAGTCCCTGCTGCTGCGGGGTCTGTGACTTTTGGCGCCAACTACCCCCAGACAGCCGCTCCCATTGTAGGATCTCCTCGTTCCAGTATCTCCCCCTCAGCTGGGGACCACTCGGAACATGCCTGTAACAACACTGCTGTCCTCTCAATATAGGAGCTCAGTGTGTAAGCTCCGCAGAAAATGGCCGCCGCCATCACGGAGCGCCTGTCCCCCATGATCCCCACCTAGCGTGAAGCCGGTTTCAGGGCGCTCCGGAGCCCAGGCAGCTTCTTAAAAGAAGCTGTAAGCGCTGCACAGGGAGGCCAGACAGCGTCTCCCTCGTGCACAGTGAGCTGACAGGACTCGTTTCTGTCAGCTCCTGCTGCGCTAGCAGTGCGAGGATTCACTAATGAGAATCCTCACACTGTGCCTACCTAGCTAGTGTAGAAGTTAATAAAATAATAAAAACCCTAACTAACTCTACTCCTTCGGCTGCTCCAGCAGCCCTTTAGAATAGCACCCACTCCAGTGGGCACCTAACACGAACTGAGGAATCTGGGATGCAGTAGGGGAGGAGCCTACCCTCCAAAAGCTTTAGGATAGGTGCCTGGCTCCTGCGGACCCTCCTACATCCCAATGTGAAGCTGTGTCACCAGGACCATTGAAAGAGAAATGTACACTGTTGGGGAGTCCTGATGACCGAGGTTGAGAACCACTGCTCTTGGGTGTTGGGATTTAAAAAAAGTTTGGGAACCACTGTCCTACGCCATACTAGAAAGATGTACCGAAAAAGTTACTTGCAGCCAATCAAGCAGGTCTGAATCACCCTCTACATTTAGTTTTCTGTACTGTTGCTGGAAGTCTGCATACTTTTATTCAGGCAATGTATGGTTCTATCTATATGATGCTTTCAAATAAAAATCATTCTTTCAAAAAAAAAAACCTTTCAAAAATTCTATAGACTTAATGTTCTATAGAAATATCTCACAAGAAGCATTTAGGCATAGACACGCCCATAGGTTTATTTATTTATTAACAGTTTCTTATATAGCGCACACATATTTCACAGCGCTTTACAGAGAATACTTGAACATTCACATCAGTCCCTGCCCCAGTGGAGCTTACAATCTAATCCCTACCACACACACACACATTCCAGGGTTAATTTTGTTGGAAGCCAATTAACCTACCAGTATATTTTTGGATTGTGGGAGGAAACTGGAGTACCAGGAGGAAACCCACGCAAGTATGGGGAGAATATACAAACTCCACACAGTTAGAGCCATGGTGGGAATCAAACCCATTACCTCAGTGCTGTGAGGCAGTAATGCTAACCATTACACCATCCGTACTGCTCCATGTGGAGTTAGACACGCCCTTTGGGCACTGTGTGACACGCCCCTTACAAAGGCGCTTGGCGCATCCTACTGTAATTTTCCTGACTGTAGTTTTCAATTGGAGGGAAGTATGTTGTAACCACAAAGAAAAGTGATCTACATCAGATTCATAGACTAGTTAATAGTACCCCTTTTATACCAAAAACGCCAGGTCGCATCCGGGTTTTTGATCCCTGCTTCAAGCCAGGTGTGACCCTGTGTTTGCACCCTTTTACACCACTGTCGCATCCCCCCTGCCGCTTGGAGATTATGTCATCTCCGATCGCCGCCGCCAGGACCCGGAATGCTGCGCTGGGGGCAAGCCCAGCACTAAGGTAATCTGCTGGGCTGCCCCCAGCCCCCGTCCACCCCTTGTCCGGGAGGTGAATGGATGCCGCTCACAGGCATCCATTCACCTCCTCTGCTACTGCTGTCTGCAGGGTATAGCAGACAGCAGTGCAGGCTGCCTGTGCCCCCCTTCCCCGTCCAACCTGCGGACAATGCACCGCGCCCCCCCGGGGTGGCCCTTTCGGACCGCACCCGACTCGGCTGAAATGATGCGGAGGGGTTACAATGCCTTTTGTTATATTTATTGTGGCACAAACACTCTGGGAAACTGTATATAGGAAAGTAGTGTATGGCGGCGGATGCTGGGAGTAGTAGTATAAGAACTGATAGTGTTAGCAATATGGTCGTATCGTTCATTAGACCCCACCTACTGTATGTGACTGCCAAAACTGGCTTACGCTCTAGAGCAGGCATGTACAACTTGCGGCCTTCTAGCTCCTGTGAAACTACACATTCCAGCATGTCGCTGAAACAGACACGGCCATTTTCATTGGCAATTGGAATCATTATATAAGGCTTGCTAATGTAATTTAGCAGAGAATTTCACCAACCAATTTTTTTTTTATTTTTTTTTTTGACAGCTGTATCCACCCAGAAAGCTACGAGCTCTCCTTAAACAGAACATTATTCCTGGTTAAAGTACCAACATCGGAGTGTACAAATTGGTTGTTTTTATTCTTGTGCCCTGCCAATTGCAGGGAGAAGGTAATAAACAATGGTAGCCTGGGTGATGCTCACACAAAAAGAATGATTTTGCTTAAACCATCCTGATTCTTAAAATGTCTGTAATTTTTTTAAATAGTCCAGACACCCAGTCGTTTGGCTATGTGCTTTGTACCAAACAGTACTCTCACACAGGTACCAGCTCTGTATGTGTACCCAGTACAGATACAAGCCTTGTACTTTGGTGTACCCAACTTGGCCTCCGAGTGAGGCAGAGACCTGTGTCACATGTAACCTCAGCATAGCATGTGACACAACACAGTAACAGCACAGCAAGAGCTGTAGGCTTTCCTCTGTATGTGTACACTGTAGCCTGTCCTCAGAGTAAGGCAGTGACCTATGTGTCACTTGTAATCTCAGCATAACATGTGGTACAACACTAACAGCAGAGCAAGAGCTGTGGACACTAACAGCACAGCAAGAGCTGTGGCTGCTGCTGCCCTTGGTATGTGTACACTGTATCTGTACACTGTAGCCTGGCCTCAGAGGAAGGCAGTGGCCTCTGTGTCACCTGTAATGGCAGCCGAGCATGTGTACTGACAGCCCAGCAAGAGATGTGGCTGCTGCTGCTGCCCTCAGTATGTGTACACTGTATCTGTACACTGTAGCCTGGCCTCAGAGTAAAGCTGGCCATACATCAGAAAGATCGATCTTAAGATCGATTGCACTCATGATTGTGTACAATTTCCCTTGAAATCCCCAGCAGTCCTTGGTGGTTTTTGGACACACAATCTACACCAGGGTTGCCGACTTATAAATGCTCCTCTCCGGGAGAAGCCCGGAGAGGAGACTTTCCTTACCCGATCGGGGGGCGGGGCTTGACTGTGACGTCATTAAGCCCCGCCCCCATTACGGATAACAGTCAAAATGACTAATCTCTATGGAGGGGGCGGGGCTAAAATGACGCGATTGTGCCATTTTAGCCCCGCCCCCTCCTCTGAGACCCGCGGATTGCGGCATTTAAATGCCGCGATTCGGGGGGCTCAGGGGGGTCCCCCAGATTCCGGGAGGATTGCCCACCCTTCCGGGGGGCCGGGAGGAGGACCCGATTTTCGGGAGACTCCCGGGAATTCCGGGAGGGTCGGCAACCCTGATCTACACACAATCGATCATATGATCAGTCATACAATCCATCTGCTGCATGATTTTGTACACAAGATGTGCACACAATCTGCATACAATCCATCATACAATCAGTCATACAATCCATCTTATGATTGATTGTATGATTTTGTACACAAGATGTGCACACAATCTGCATACAATCCATCTTACAATCAATTGAGATTGTATGATTGGGTACAATATCTTTCTGATGTATGGCCAGCTTAAGGCAGTGACCTCTGTGTCACCTGTAATGGCAGCATAGCATGTGTACTGACAGCACTGCAAGAGTCTGTGCACTGTATCTTACAATGTAACAAAACTGCAAGAGCTGAAGCTGCCCTTGTCCTCTGTATGACCCTGCTGTCTGCAAACTCTTCCCCCAAATCTGCATGTCCACTCTGACTCTGTAATAATGCTAGGGACACCATCTCTTTCTGTAAGAAATGAGGGGTACAAGGCAAAGAGACACTTGTAAGGCTTGCAAGCAGAGGCTACATAAAAATCTCCCCTTGTGGCCTCTGAGGACAAAGGGGACATCACCTCAGTGATCTGAGGAGGCCAGACAGGGCTATCCCTATGGGATGATAACCCAGGGTTAGATGCTGTCTATCACAGTGTTCTCAGATAACAGTGTAAACTGAGTTGTACCTTTCATGCAGGTTACTCTCTGCAGAGCTCTGGAGATTTCACCTGCCAATATACAGTATATACGTATACACTACACACACAGAGAGAGAGAGAGAGAGAGAGAGAGAGAGAGAGAGAGAGAGAGAGAGAGAGTAGGTATAGGTAACCAGAGATAGAATCACTGGACAGGAGAGACAGTATAAGGAGATGAGCTGCCACAGGCCATAAACAACACCATGGTATATAACACAGGGGTGCTATGACCTAATTTACATACAGCCCAATACTGTCCTACTATGCTCTAAACCCCACTGTCTGATATCCCAGAACTTGGGGGAGCAGCTGCAGCCATAGATGCAGTTACTGGGAGACTAGGACATGCTGGAGCACAGGACTCCCTAGCAGCAGCAGTCAGGAGCCTCCAGCAGCATGCATGGGGGCCAAGCATATTAAAATGGCCGCCCAAGCTGCGTTTAAGCTGGGGAAGCACCTGGTCACTGGGAGCAAACCCCGCTGTACGCTCCCCACCCGGTTAGCTCCGAGTAGGGATCGTGACGCAAGCTGCATCACTCTGGGACAGAGGTCTCAGGAGCCGGGGACCCTGGCGCAAACCGCAAGCAGTGGCGATGGGGTCCCCCCGGCAGCTTCTATGGCGCGCTTTTCAGGAAAAAGACGCGCTGTTTACACCGCCCATTGCCCGGACTCCCCTGCTAGCGGGGAGCCAGGATATACATACCCTGCCTGCTGGCCGGCGGCGGTGAGGCTGTGCGGACTGAGGCGCGGCCGCATGCAGCGGCGTCCAGTCACTCTGGGACGGCGGTCCCAGGAGCCGGGGACCCCCGCGCAGACCGCGAGCAGTGGCGCTGGGGTCCCCCCGGCAGCTCCCGCGACGCAGACAGGCAGTCGGCAGAAGCTGCCTGTCTGTCCTCAATGTTAAAAGGTGTAAAAACAAACATAAATGAAATACAAATTTCTATTTGCCCTAAGAGGACAAAACTGTTGCACCCAGCTCCCCGGGCACATTCTAAGACTGCCTGGGATGGGGAAGTAGAGGGGAGGAGTCAGCCATACTTGTAAATTTCTTAAAGTGCCCATGCTCCTAGTAGGCGCCCTCTATTCCCCACTGTAACTCCAGTGCCACCTAGTGGATGAAGGAGAAAACTCTTCACTACTGTATAACCGCAGCTCACCGTTACCAATTCTAAACAGTCTCTTGTTACAGTACATCTTCAGTTGTGACACCTGTCAGTATCACACTGACCCCAGGGGTTAATAAACTGCTTTCTGTTCTACCCTGATACTAGTAAATCCCCTAAACTCCAATACTGCTCTAAAACAAACAGTCATATTTATTGTGGGTTTTATTACTGTTTTAATTCAGCTCATCCTGGAAAAGGATTTGTGGCATTGAGAAAACCTCTGCGAGTATTTATAACAGTGTCTTGAGAATAAAACATTAACCCCTTCATGACAGAGCCAGTTTGTGCCTTCATGACAGAGCCCTTTTTTTCAAATCTGACATGTCTCACTTAAGTGGGGATAACTTTTTTTTGCTTTTACTTATCCCAGTGATTTTGAGATTGTTTTCTCGTGACACATTGTACTTCAAGTTAGTGGTAAATTTGGGTCGATACAGTCTGTGTTTTTTTGTGAAAAATACCAAAATATCGTGAAAAAATGGAAAATTTAGCAATATGCAAAATGTCACATTTTCTGCTTGTGAGACAAATAATCATACCACTCAAAATAGTTAATAACTAACAAAGACCATATGTCTACTTTATGTTGCAATCATTATTTCAACTTCCTTTTAATTTTTTTGGACACTAGGAGGCTTCAAATATGACTAGCAAATTCTCAAATTTTCAAGAAAATTTCAAACACTGATTTTTTTAGGGACCAGTTCAGTTCTGATGTGACTTTGAGGGACTTGTATGTGAGACACCCCCATAAATGATGCCATTTCAAAAACTGCACCCCTCACAGTATTCAAAACAGCATTTTGGAAGTTTGTTAACCCTTTAGGTGTTTCACAGGAATTAAAACAAAGTGTAGGTGAAATTTCAAAATTTCATTTTTTTTTCGGATTTTCAATTTTAATACATTTTTCTAAGGAACACAGTACATTTTACTAGAGAAATGTGACTAAAAATTGATTCCCCCAATTCTTTGGTTTTCATAAATATCCTATATGTGGCCCTAGTGTGCACGGTGACCAAACCACAGGCTTCATAATAGAAGGAGCACCTACTTGATTTTGGAGACTCCTTTTTATGAGATTATTTTTTAGGCACCATGTAGGTTTCTAGGCACCATAAGATGCTAAAAGTTAGGAACCCCCCCACAAGTGACCCCATTTTGCAAACTACACCCCTCAGGGAATTCATCTAGGGGTATAGTGTACATTTCAAACCCCCAGGGGTTTCACCAATTGTGGTACAACTGGGCAGTGAAAATGAAAAAAAATAATTTTTCATTTTCACAGCTCAGTTGTATCAAAATTGGTGAAACCCCGGGGGGTTTGAAATGTACTCTATACCCCTAGATGAATTCCCTGAGGGGTGTAGTTTGCAAAATGGGGTCACTTGTGGGGGGGTTCCACTGTATGGGTGTTTCGGGGGTCATTCAACCAGAATCTGTGCTGCAAAATCCAAAAATCACTCCTTCCCTTCTGAGTCCTGCCATGCACCCAACTGGTATTTTTTGGTCACATGTGAGGCATTGCCGTACCCGGGAGAAATTGGGGCACAGATTTTGGGGTGCTTTGTCTCCTTCATTCCTTGTGAAAATGAAAAATTTTGAGCCAGATCTGCATTTTTGTGTAAAAAAATTTAATTTTCACATCAGTCCCTGCCCCAGTGGAGCTTACAATCTAATCCCTACCACACACACACACATTCCAGGGTTAATTTTGTTGGAAGCCAATTAACCTACCAGTATATTTTTGGATTGTGGGAGGAAACTGGAGTACCAGGAGGAAACCCACGCAAGTATGGGGAGAATATACAAACTCCACACAGTTAGAGCCATGGTGGGAATCGAACCCATTACCTCAGTGCTGTGAGGCAGTAATGCTAACCATTACACCATCCGTACTGCTCCATGTGGAGTTAGACACGCCCTTTGGGCACTGTGTGACACGCCCCTTACAAAGGCGCTTGGCGCATCCTACTGTAATTTTCCTGACTGTAGTTTTCAATTGGAGGGAAGTATGTTGTAACCACAAAGAAAAGTGATCTACATCAGATTCATAGACTTGTTAATAGTACCCCTTTTATACCAAAAACGCCAGGTCGCATCCGGGTTTTTGATCCCTGCTTCAAGCCGGGTGTGACCCTGCGTTTGCACCCTTTTACACCACTGTCGCATCCCCCCTGCCGCTTGGAGATTATGTCATCTCCGATCGCCGCCGCCAGGACCCGGAATGCTGCGCTGGGGGCAAGCCCAGCACTAAGGTAATCTGCTGGGCTGCCCCTAGCCCCCGTCCACCCCTTGTCCGGGAGGTGAATGGATGCCGCTCACAGGCATCCATTCACCTCCTCTGCTACTGCTGTCTGCAGGGTATAGCAGACAGCAGTGCAGGCTGCCTGTGACCCCCCCCCCCCCCCAACCTGCGGACACTGCACCGCGCCCCCCCCCCCCCCCCCCCCCGGGGTGGCCCTTTGGGACCGCACCCGACTCGGCTGAAATGATGCGGAGGGGTTACAATGCCTTTTGTTATATTTATTGTGGCACAAACACTCTGGGAAACTGTATATAGGAAAGTAGTGTATGGCGGCGGATGCTGGGAGTAGTAGTATAAGAACTGATAGTGTTAGCAATATGGTCGTATCGTTCATTAGACCCCACCTACTGTATGTGACTGCCAAAACTGGCTTACGCTCTAGAGCAGGCATGTACAACCTGCGACCTTCTAGCTCCTGTGAAACTACACATCCCAGCATGCCTTGCCATAGTTTTAGCACTCGCTAATAGCAAAACTATGGGAAGGCATGATGGGACTTGTAGTTTCGCAACAGCCGGAGGGCCGCAGGTTGGACATGACTGCCCTAGAACAGTGGTTCCCAACCCTGGTCCTCAAGTACCCCCAACAGTGCACATTTTCCAGGTCTCCACACAGAATCACAAGTGATATAATTAGCTCCACCTGTGGATCTTTTAAAATGTGTCTGAATAATGAGTGCACCTGCTGGGTGACCTGGAAAACGTGCACTGTTGGGGGTACTTGAGGACCACGGTTGGGAACCACTGCCCTAGAATGTCATGTGCATGATCTAGGGATCCATCGTCTTGGACAGAGATAAAAGAAGAAGATTAAGAAGCATTTAGAGCAGTTTCTGTTGTTTTACAGCTGCGCTAGCATAATGCCGGGAGATGATTGCTTGGTTCTTTGTCAATATCCTCTCTGGGAGAAGCAACCGCAGGCCGCTTTCAGGGGGTGTGGCGGAACAGACTCAACATTAGACCCCGCCCCCAGCCAACTTATACTGTAATTTGGCTTCTAATTGTGGTTTTACCTAACATTTACTGACTACCGGTACTCTGACAAGGGAGCGAGCGCAAAGAAGCCCCGTGCAGGTTCGGTGGCTCATCGGGCATTTAGCAGTCGGGATTCCAATGTCGGTATAGTGACTGTCGGGGGGCATCCGGCTCTTGTTATCATCTTTGTGCTTAATTCAATCTTATCCTCATGTATGTAACCCGAGAATGGGAGGTTTATCAGCTGCATCATTATTTCTCTTTCCTCCACTAGGTGACACTGGAGAGTTACAGTGGGGAATAGAAGGGCGACCACAGGGAGCTTGGGCACTTTAGAATAAATTAACAGTGACTAACTCCTCCCCTTCTACTTCCTCTCCTAGGCAGTCTTAGCATGTGCCCTGCGGGAGCTGGGCGCATTGTTAGCTCACTCTTGGGCTTTTCTAATTTTTTCTTTATTTTTCCGGATTTTTAAGATCTACACAGGCAGATAGTCCCTGTCCCTATCTGCCTGCGACGAGGGCGCTGTTGAGGGACCGGTTGCAGCTGCTTGCAGCTTGCCTCCGGAACCTGGCTGACAGAACCACCGTTCCGGGGTCCCCGGCGCCGCTGCATGCAGCGCGCCTCGCGGACCGCAAGCCTCGGCGCGTACAGCAGCTACAGGGGTAAGTATGCCCCCGGGTCCCTGTTAGCAGGGAACCAGGTGGGATTGCTCTAAAAGCGCGTCTCAGTACTTTGAGAGTACAGCGCGGCTCAGTTCTGTGAGAGTACAGCGCGGTCAGACAGGCAGGTAGCACCCTGCCCTACCTGCCTGCAAGGGGACCACAGTAACAGAGAATCCGGTCGCCGCTGCATGCAGCGTGCCTCGCGGACTTCCTTCAGCCACAAGCATGGCAGGGATAGGTATACCCTGGCTCCCCACTAGCGGGGTAGCCAGGTAGATGCATTGGCGGTTTATCCAGCTGCAACTATAGCATAATAATAGAGTACAGTATTTTATTTTCTTTGTATACTCTATTATTATGCTATAGTTGCAGCTGGATACCAGCATTAAGATCTCCAAGGGATCCATTTGCACACTTTTGTACAGTTTGTCAGTAAGACCGCTATCCGGAGTGAAAACTTACATTCACTATCCATTTACCTAAGGGTATGTACATTCTCAGTATTGAAAAAGTAACTACTTAATTGTGTATATACTAAATTAGTAATATGGCCTTTCTCCACCACCTAGAAAGTTACCCCTGAGGAAGTCATTTTTTTTTGAAGAAACGCCTTGGGAGTTTTTTCCTGATTATATCGATTCGACCAACTGACTGCATACAAGCAAAAATGTTTTTACTTTGTTTTTAAATTAATTGTATTAAATACTGTTGTACAGTGACCAATCGATATATTTTCTTGATCCTTCTGGTGGTGGATCTCCATAAAATAGTGGCGCGTCTTCTATCTTTTTTCTTCTATTCCCCACTTCCCCTGCTAACAGGGGGGACTGACAGAGTGCTGCCCAATCTACTTTATCTAGCACATTGAAAGGGTACCCCACTCTTTGTTCTATATATATATATATATATATATATATATATATATATATATATATATATATATATATATCCGGAAGGGCCGTCACTCTGGACTGAAGTGAGCTGAGATGTGTAGCTTGCCCCGGTGCCAGCTTTCAGAGGGCAGCCACAATGAACTGCCCACAGAATACTATGACGAAATGAATGGGCACTCGAGGACTCACAAATGCTGGTGAAATCAAAAGGCCGTGTTTATTCCATAAGTGGTCTTACAGGCGTCAACGTTTCGGGGGCCGGACCCCCGTCGTCAGGACAAAATGCAGACAGGGTGAAGTACAGAATAAAGTGCAAGTGCATGGGTATTTATAAGACATGTTAACAAATAGGCGCTAACTTACCCCCTCCCTGTAGCCGTCCCCCACGAGCATCCACAGGCCGGTTTCCGGAGTACTGCGCACAGCAGTGACGTCACCACGTTCGGCGGCGTCCAGCTGACCGCGCGTCATCACGGTCGTCATCCCGCGGTGACGTGGGTGGGCTGGGAAAGAGATTGCAGCTCACATTAGCATGAATGCAAGTATCGTGCTACAGAAGTCATAAAGCAACAAAGGCATCCATACATACACAAAACTTCAGAGGATGCAAGTGAATAAAAAATGCAAAAAAACAAGTGGACATGACCATATTATGACTACATAGTGACATCTAGTGGCTAAAAATGAGAAGACATATATAATAAAAAAACGAACATTTAAAAAGGGTATACGTATAAAAAGATAACTGCGTGCGGCCCCGAATTGGAGCCGTACTGGGCAAAAGTCAAAGTGCATATGCTGGGTGAGGTGCAAACCCTATGGCGTGAGTGGTTTAAATGCAGGGAGAAATACTGAGTCCCTGCTGGGTATCTATAATAAGCAAAAACAGCCCTGTGTGGGGTGATGCAGCCAGCATCACTGTATGCGCATAGCACCAGAAGCCAGAAATTGCAACAACAGAATGCCAGCATCTTGTATATTATATGTTATCCTGGTGTGTCACCTGGACACCGATAAGGCTGGGGGACTGGTGTCACACAGTGGGATGACAAGTACCTTTAACAAGGGGGAGAGAAAAGGAAGAAGGAAGACATGATTGTGTGTTAGTGGACCAAAATGGTTACAAAAAATTATGTAGGCCAAGTGTGTCATTAAGGCCTTTAGGGTGTAGTGTGTCCATTTTGTAAATCCACTTGGACTCAAGCTGCAGAAGCTGTTTGGAACGGTTGCCACCCCGTATGTGTACCGGCACGTGGTCTATGATCTTATATTTGATCATTGCCATGTTATGTTTGGCCTTGGCGAAATGCCTGGTCACTGGTTGCTCCCCTGAGCCAGAATGAAGGGCTGCCCGTATGGCACAATCGGTCTTGCCGATGTAATGTATTCCACATGGACAATAAATGATGTAGATAACAAATTTAGTCGTGCACGTGAGGGGCCATCTGATTTAAAAAAAATTTACCCGTATAGAGATGTGCAACTTCGGTGCAAGCTGTCACGAAGCTGCATGTTGTGCAGCCTAGGCACCGGTAACAGCCCATTCTGGTGGGTCTGATTTGTCTAGAAGGGGTGTCAAAATTTGTAATCTCGGTCTTGACCAATAGGTCCTTCAAGTTTGGGCCGCGCTTGTAGCTCGGCATCAGCTTGGTGTCTTTGAACACCGGTAGCTCGGGATCCGAACGCACAATTTCCCACCAGTTTTTTACTCTGCTGGTGGTTTCTCGGCTGGCAGAGCTAAAGTCATTAACCCATGGAATACATGGCTTTATGACTTTAGGTGTTGCACCTGTGATAAGAGTGATGCGCTCACACGCCAGAGCCCTGGCCTTGGCTTTAAGTAGGCCCTGTCTGGGGTAGCCTCTGTCCTCGAACTTCTGCTGCATGATGTCCAGTTGGTGATGGGTTTCAGAGTCGGTATCAGTGATCCTGCATACTCTCAAAAACGGAGTATGGAAGACTCTCCACCGTGTTGCGTGGGTGCGAGCTGTTGTGTCTAAGTATAGTATTGCGATCTGTCGGTTTGACATACAAAGAAGTGTGTGTAAATCCCAAAAATACAAATGTGTAAAAAATAGGCGTATTTCTGCCTACGAATACACCTATTTTTTACGAATCCATTTTGGTACATTTCCCCCGATGTATACATAGTATATATATACACGCTATACTGCTGTTCTGTTCTCAAAGACAACATGAAGCATATATATCACTTGTGGAGCCGATATTTATGGTACAACACGCCCCTGTAATTCTCACATTCATAGAGATCCCACAGCACATCTCCCCCATGTGTTAGAGCCTGACATCTCCGATTTACAAACATGATCATTAGCGATCAGTTTGACCATGTTATTATTGTATACAGAGATCCATATGTAACACACCCGTCCGGATCCCTGTGTTAACACCATACAATTGTCACGCTAGATGCGGTGACATCTTCTTCACATCACTTCTTAAACATTGCTCGGGCAGTAGTCCCGTGGCATCTGAAATTTACACTTCAAACTTGCACCATTTTTTAACATTGTTTTACTGTTTTAATGTAGGTTATTTATGTGCCATTTATGTGTTGTTATAGGCAGAAGCCAAACCCGGATCCTGGAGCGGAGGTTGTCATACAGAAGTGGGCGATACGGTGGGGTCACCATAGCAACCCATCTACAACAGAGGGGAGCGTGATGATGCAGTGAGGCTCCGCCCACTGACATCCGCCCGCACCGGAAGCCGCACTGGACGCAACCGGGACGCTCCACGTACGGGAATGGTGAGTATGCACATGCAGTATGTATTTAAATGTTTGCTGTGTCACCCGCACGCGTTGTACACCTTGACAAAGGGGTATCCAGTCCCCGAAACGTCGGTCACCTCCAATAAACACATTGTTAAGCCCACGGAGTGCCGCTGCCTGCTTGGATAATTCCTTAGATAGATAGATACCAGAAAGAACCCCCACTGGGGGAATAAACAGCACTCACCAGTCTGTAGTTCAATGGAGGTACAACCAGGAGGTAATCCAAAGTTTATTTTCTGCAAGAGAGATCTTCTGACGTTTCGGTCCCCGCTGGTACCTTTATCAAGGCAGCCACTGTGTCAAATAGTCGCAACTTAAATCTGTGTGGGAAGGGGGATATATAGCCTTTGAGTATAAAGAAATATAAAAATATATGATACAGCCAGTACAGGATATGGCGGGTGAGCCAGTGAGAGGGACTATAGAGAGGTAGGGCAGGGGGATCAGAGGCGGTCCTGCAGCGATGCATAACCCACAACAGAGAGAGCCGGCACCGGGAAGGGTGATCCCTGGAGAGGACAAGGGCCTGTGCAGTGCTGTGAGCTGCTGACCTGTAAGGAGCGGAGGCTGCGCAGCTGTGAGACCAGGAATGGCGCCAGGAGAGCCAGGCTCCTCCAAGTCCCCTACTGCTGCCACCTGCCAGAGGGAAGGGAACCGCGCTGCCCCCACTAGCTGCCAACCACAGGAGGAGCCCCAAACCCGGAGAGAACAGAATGATGTGTGCTGCCGAGGTGTCCTACATAGTGCCTGCCTGTGGAGGAGCCGAGAGGGTGAAGACTAGAACCTCAAGGAAGAAGGTGCTGAGGGGGTAAATTACCTGGGAGCACACCCAGCCGGAGGATTCTCCTGAAGTTGCTCCGAAGAAGATAGAGGACGCAGCAAGTGGAGACCAAGGTGCGCAGGCACCGCGAAGGACACCCGCTCTCGAGGAACCAGGACTGGAGGACATGCAAAGGACCCCTAGCTGGAGACCTGTAGAAGCCCCCTCAGTGGTGCGGAGCTGCCCGTAGAGATGCCTGCCCGAAAGTAAGTTAAGAACACGATGTAACATCAAGGACAGGAGCTGCTCAGAGGACAGGTGACAGCCCAGCGGAGGAGAGGATAGAGGAGGATCCCCAGCCTGATAGGAGCCGGGGGTGGAAGCAGAGGCCGACCCAGAACAGCACAACAGGCGGAGCAGAGGACGACCCAGCACCTCCTGCTGCAGGAGCCGAGGACACGGGACACAAGGCAGACGTCAGGCTCATGGCAGATGCTGTGCGGCTGTGGTACAGGTATATGTGCGCTGTTGTGTGTTTATGCTGGGCGTTATGGGTAATAGAGGTTTCTTTTTTAGGATGTCGGTATGTGGTAGACTCGCTAGTTATAGGATGTGTAGTATGCTAGGGTTTGTGGTTATAGTGGATGTATTTGTGTATGCAGGGCACCATTTGCGGATGTACTAAAAGGATGATCACAAAAAGGGATGATCGGGATGATTGCCTGCAGTTCCTATTCGCACCACTAGATGTCACAATTTTTTTTACTTCAACTGAGAATTTGTATGTTGGACACTGGTTGTGTATCCTGGACAGTCGGTAGAATAGGTAATCAGCGCTCAGTATCATTCTGTGGAGTTTTCGTAGCTTCTTAAAAGAAGCTGTAAGCGCTGCACAGGGAGGCCAGGCAGCGTCTCCCCTGTGCACAGTGAGCTGACAGGACGCGCTTCTGTCAGCTCCTGCTGTGCTAGCAGTGTGAGGATTCACTAATGAGAATCCTCACACTGTGCCTACCTAGCTAGTGTAAAAGTTAATAAAATAATAAAAACCCTAACTAACTCTACTCCTTCGGCTGCTCCGGCAGCCCTTTAGAATAGCACCCACTCCAGTGGGCACCTAACACGAACTGAGGAGTCTGGGATGCAGTAGGAGAGGAGCCTACCCTCCAAAAGCTTTAGGATAGGTGCCTGGCTCCTGCGGACCCTCCTACATCCCAATGTGAAGCTGTGTCACCAGGACCATTGAAAGAGAAAAGTATGTGCTGCACATACTTTTTGTACTTGCTTTTCATCGCATTGTATGCACAACGCACGTACAAGGATGAATGCGATGCGTGCTATTTAAGCTCAAAATGCACGCCCGCATCGAGACGTGTATGGGCACCTTAAGTCAGAGAGAACCTGAGAATTCTGACTGGGAAGTGCAATTAACAGGTCAGATGTGGACTGCTGCTTTGAAGTTGGATATCTCCATTTCCCCAGGGCCGATTTTAAAAATGCTGGTATCCCTGGAAAAAGGGGATCCTCAGCTATCAGAGTATGGCCCTTATACACCTGGGGCCCCAGAGCAAGTGCCCATTAAGCCCATACGAAAAGACCGCCCTGGTCCCGGTTCGCTGACGTCATCCGGGGGCGATTATGCTGTGTACACACGGGGGCGATAGGGGCTGAAATAGCTGGGAATATGGTTGCTGAGCGACCATATTGCCAGTGATTGGAGTGTGCACCAGTGATAAATCGCCGGGTGCGCGCTCCCGTTTTCACAAAACGGGACACTGGGCAATATGATTGCTGATATGATTGCTAGCAATATATTGCCAGCGATCATATTGCCCAGTGTGTACGCACCTTTATTCCTAACAATTTTGCTGCACCCGTCATCTTGAAACGTGCACATGTCCCTTTGTTGATGAATTTACAAGACTGCCTAATTAGAGCAATAATTGATATTTGCGTGGAGATTAATAACAGTATTACAGACACACATGCTATGACCGATAACACACACGTAACAGACTTATTTTAATTTTTTTTCTAATGCACTTTATTTCACATTTATCACTTTTCACTTATGTTTTTAATATTTCGCTGTCCTTAATAAATGATTCAATAAACATCATGTTTTAGCCAATTCTCTGTTTCTTGGGTCACTTTATTAATGTACCTATAACATTAATCAGAACATTAATATATGCTAACCTAGATTGCCCCTTGTAGGAATACTTTATCTTTCTTTGCTTCCAAGTCTAATACATATTCCTGGGTGCGCCTCCCCCATTACCAATTGATACTTAATATAGTAATGCAGGGGTGAGATAGCTATACCAATTACAGGCCGTTCGGATTGATAGCCTCTATCTATTAACCTGTATCAGCGATATCAGATGGTCGACAGTCATCAGGTCGACATACTGCAAAGTCGACATGGGTCTAGGTCGACAGGTCATTAGGTCAACATGGTCTAGGTCGACTGGGTTTTTCACTGGATTTTTGGGGGGTTTTTTGAGCCGACATGTGCCGACAGGCGGAATTTCATGCCCTACCATCCACTAGGACAGGCGTTCCCAACCACGGTCCTCAAGGCACACCAACAGTGCAGGTTTTAGTGATATCCAGGCTTCAGCACAGATGGATTAATCCAAATCACAGGTACTAATTAAGTCACCTGTGCTCAAGCCTGGATATCATTAAAACCTGTACTGTTGGTGTGCCTTGAGGACCGTGGTTGGGAACGCCTGCACTAGGGTGCGGTGGGAGAATAACATAGAGTGCCAAGCACAGCCAGACATGCGAGGGGATGCGGTGCACTTAATCCTGTGTCCATGTTGACTGTGTCGGCATTCGGGTAAAAAAAAAAGTACAAAACCCCATGTTGAGCTAGACCAGTGGTAGCCAACCCTAGCCTTCGAGAGCTACCAACAGTTCACATTTTACAGACAACCTAGCTGCTGCACAGCTGCACTCATTAATCACTGGCACATTTTAAAAGATACAGATGGAGCTAATTAGCTCACTTGTGATTCTGTGAGGAGACCTGCAAAACATGCACTGTTGGTAGCTCTCGAGGACTAGGGTTGGCTACCCCAGAGCTAGACCATTTTGACCTAATGCTTTTTTGGACCAAATGACCTGTTGACCTTGACCCATGTCGACCTTGCAGTATGTTGACCTAATGACTGTCGACAATCTTTAGGTCGACCATATGATCCTTACCTGTTTCAGCAAGGGGTGTGAGGCCAATTTCTCTCCTGGGAATGGAGAAATATCTGTGTTTAGAGCCAGACTAGAATCACGTCTGCCCGCAGACAATAGATCGGGTATCATTTTTTTATTTTTTTTTATGTATGTTTGACAAAGGCCATACACTTCACTGGAGGCGAAGATCCGCAGACGAAGGCCAGAGCATACAGCTAATTGCTGCCGATCCTACTATTAAAAAAGAAAAAGGAATGTATTGTATACACAGAACATCGAACATGCCTTCCAACTTTTACCAATAGATCAGTGGGACCTGCATGCAGCTGGCCCTGGAAAGGGGCGGGGCTATGTGCAACGGGGGCGGGACCGGGCATCGAGGCCCCGGGTTTTCCATCCTCTTTGCCAGCGTACCCAGCCCCGTCTCTCCTTGCTGCGCACGGCACCTATCCAGCAATCACCGGCTGCTCCACAAAGCAGAGCAGCCATGATCACCTCCCCTCAAGGGACATCAGGGCAGGCTCCAAATAGCGGGACCATACCACTGTAATCAGGACAGTTGGGAGGAATGCTATAAATACATTATCATGTAGCGCCTATTATTCCTGTTGTCCGACTCTACCTGTATGACTACATGTGAAGGAAAACACAGAGGCTGCTTCTTTTGCCCAACGTTTGGGAATTTATGCTATTTTAGTTTTCGGAACTTGTCTCCTGTCCTACATAACAGTTTATAGACGCTGTGACCAGGGGTGAGGGTCATTAAGTCGACAGTAATTAGATCTTTTGGTCGGCAGTGAAAAGGTCTACATATGAAAAACATCGACCTGGTTTAAATTGATGCTGAAAACGGTCGACACAATCCAAAAGGCTGCATGAAAAAGGTCAACACAGGAATAGGTCGACATGAGTTATTAAAGAAAATTGTGTATGTGGAAATCTGCTGACACGGGCACTGTATAAGTGTACAGCGACACGGACACACAGCTCCAATTTCTATTCACTTTTTTCTTAATGCACTTTTTTAATTTTAACCTATTTTGCTGTTTTGTGCCAATGAATAAACTGTATATTTAGAACAATTGGTCTGTACACAGACTCCGTCCTGCCCCCACTTAAAGTTATTCCTCCTGGTTATATATGGTGGCTAATTATTAATATTATGTAGTTTGAGCAGAAAATATTGTGGTATCAGTGGATGAGTCAAAAACTCAGGCTGCTCCCGGATCCGAAGGCGCTACACCCCACGCCCCTGAAACAGCAGACACTGGAGGAGGATTCAAACCCGTGGTGGCTCAGCCTGAGTGGCTGTCCCAGACGCTGAACTAACGGTACACGCCACTGTACCAGCCACTCATACACGGACTGTTCGTGTATCTCGTAGCTACAATGCAGTGACGTCATTCACGCTGTGCCGCACCATCGCCACCTATTGGCAGCTGCTGGAACTACACCTGGCACATAATGCATCGTCATCACTGCTGCTCCCCCTACATGAGCACTCTGCCGGCTGTTCTGATGGAGGCAGTCACTGACTGGGACGCCATGCCCCTGCGTAGAAGAAGCGGCTGGTAAGTGCACATGTGCAGAACACCCCCTGAGCATTGAGCAACCTGTGGGTGAGGACTGGAGCTCAGTCTGTATGTTGGTCATGTATGTGACTCCCACAGGGCTGCTGCATGGTGCTCCTGGGGATATCTATGTGTATGGGCATACCAGTGTATCCTCAGCAGCGCTACTCTATGGCTCAGGTTGTAATATCTCAGCCCCAGTGCTGTCTGCATTATTATACACTGTATATTATCTATCTGCTTTCCCAAAGTGTGACACAGGTGTATATAGACCAGATTATAATCTATGGGAAGCCTCTGTGTGTATACCATATGTTCTCTCTCTGCTGCAGTAGCTATGCGCGCTTTGCTATGTTCTATGATAATAAACACATGTGAGTGTAATGGTAAATATGTGCCCGGCATGCCAATGTGGTGAGATACAGGTGAGCCAAACCGTACTGGCTAGCAAACTGCACGTAGCCATTAGTGCAGATGCTGCGTTCAGGTGACACCAAGTACATGTCACCCGCCGGGATTGCTTGCTGGATGGTTATACAGGGATTATTGTCACATTAGTTATACTGTAGTCTAAAGTGTATACTGTATTATCTACCATCCTAATGGGGCATACACACAGGGGGCGGGATGTACTAAAGGGAAAATGTGATAAAACGGGGGTTTTACCGCATTTTCCTATGTACCATTATCCGTCCGCCCCATCTCCGCCTGGCAGGGTCTCTCAACCTCTGGGTGGCGATACCCTATAGATGCCTATGGGCTTCTATCGCCGCCCGCCGTCCTTGCGACCCATCCTCCATCGATCTACTCCTCCCTTAGCAGGTGTCACAGCCGGGAGGACATCCGGCTGTAGGGAGGAGGAGGAGAGGCAGGGGGACACTGACAGCCGCCAGGATGTGACGGAGACCCCCGCACACCACATTACAGGTATCGCGGGGGTCTCCGTCACCACAACCCGATGCTAGCCGCATATGTTAGTACATATGCGGTAGCATCGCGGCGGCTGGCGATTTACATTAATACATCCCGCCCAGGGGAATATGAGGCTTATTTCTAAGTGATCTGACTAGATCGCTTAGAAATGAAAAAAGGATCACTCCACGTGTATACCCTCTGGTGATGACGATTGCGCGGTCCCGCGCGTCGCTGTTGCCTGACTAGATTTACACTGCATCCAGTTATAAATCTAGTCATCGCCAGTGTTCTCACACCAGAGAACACTGGCGATGACAGATTGTTCAGCACACAATGCTGAGCCATCTGTGCTTAACTGCAAACTTAGCACAGAGGCTCACTTGCACTGTGTGTGCACAGCTTTAGGGATGGACGTCTTTGCAATTGATGACAATAGTGCATACACACTATTGTGCAATGGATGACCATCAATGTTTTTACCTATTGATGGTGATCCATTTTCTTTGACTGATTGGATTGTGGGCCAATCAAAACATGTAGGCGGTGCTTCATGAGTGTTGGGGCAGAGCTATGCTGGTGGTAAGGGTTGCTGGTCTTACTGTACTGCATATTAAAATAATAATAATAAAATATATATATATAATTTATGTAAGGTGCTAAACAACATATAATGGTGATTCAATTGTTTTGTGCACCCGTAGCTCTTGCCTAATGTAGTGGGAGCTAAAGAATTGTTCGCAGCACTTGCCCTGGTCTTGTTGGCTGCATTTTTGCGCCCTAAATAAACTAGATGCAGCTTATTGCCCTACTGTGCGCGAAGGGTGCGAGGAGAAATCCAGGTGACGTGCAGCCTGGGAGTCGGGTCACCAAACAATTGACTTTGATTTTAAAGCTCGTTTGTCACTGAGCGCCCTTTAGCTGTTTTGAAACTACACATCCCAGCATGCCTTGCCATAGTTTTAGTATTCCCTAATAGCAGAACTGTGGCAAGGCATGATGGGACTTGCAGTTTCACAACAGCTGGCGGGCCATAGTTTGGACATGATTGGTGTATTGGGTTCGTTAGCTGTTCACTAGCCTTTTGCACAAACCACTTTGGCACATATGGAGATGTAATCTCTTTATTAGTCTTTTTATTAGTCTTGCACTCTACTATTACATATAATGCATGCCTTGACACCGTTTCACCGTTCGTGACACCCAAAATGTCGTTAAAATATTTGTTCCAACCAGATTGTTGCTCGGAAAATGTCCAAACTATATACGTTCCAGAGCCGGTCCTTTGTGTGGGTACGCTCAGGTCTGCAGCTCTCATCACTGCTCGCCCGAATGATGCGTCCTCCGACGCGAACTCATGGAACCTATAGAATTTGGCAAAGGTATGAACAGATGACCAAGTGGCAGCCCTGCAAACCTGCTCAGCTGTTGCCCCATGTCGAACCGCCCAAGAGGTGGCAACTGACCTGGTGGTATGCGCATTTATCCTTGCCGGAACAGGCCTTCCAACTTTAGTGTATGCAAAAGCTATCACAGAGCGCAACCACCTAGCAATGGTCTGCTTAGATGCCGGCCAACCAATCTTGTGTATGTCATACAACACTAACAAGGTGTCAGTCTTTCTGACACTCTTAACTCTGTCCACATAAATGCGTAATGCACGCACAACATCCAAATTCCTCAATTTGTCCCTTTTTCTAGAACCCTCTGGGGGTTGAAACACAGGTAGAACTATCTCCTGGTTTAGATGGAAAGCAGAGACTACTTTTGGTAAAAACTGAGGTACCGTCCGAAGAACTGCCCTATCCTCATGAAATATCAAGAAAGGAGACTTGCATGACAATGCTCCTAACTCTGACACCCTCTTCGCTGATGCCACTGCCAACAAGAATACCAGCTTCCATGTGAGAAACTTAAGGTCCGCCGACCTTAATGGTTCAAAAGGTGCCTTCTGAGGCGAGAGAGAGAGAGAGGGTGAGTCGAGAGAGAGAGAGAGAGGGTGAGGCGAGAGAGAGAGAGAGAGGGTGAGGCGAGAGAGAGAGAGAGGGTGAGGCGAGAGAGAGAGAGAGAGAGGGTGAGGCGAGAGAGAGAGAGGGTGAGGCGAGAGAGAGAGAGAGGGTGAGGCGAGAGAGAGAGAGAGAGAGAGAGAGAGAGAGAGAGAGAGGGGGGTGAGGCGAGAGAGAGAGGGTGAGGCGAGAGAGAGAGAGAGAGAGGGTGAGGCGAGAGAGAGAGTGGAGAGAGAGGGTGGAGAGAGAGAGAGGAGAGAGAGAGAGGGTGGAGAGAGAGAGGGTGGAGAGAGAGAGGGAGAGAGAGAGAGAGAGGGTGGAGAGAGAGAGAGGGTGGAGAGAGAGAGGGTGGAGAGAGAGAGAGGGTGGAGAGAGAGAAAGAGAAAAGGAGAGGGGGTGTGGAGGAGGGGAAGTGAAGGAGAGGAGGGGGGAGTGGAGGAGCAGAGAAGGGGAGGGGGTGCGGAGTATAGGAGGTGAGCAGGAGGGAAGCGAGAGGAGGAGGGGAAGCAGAAGAGGAAGGGGAGCTGAGGAGTGAGAGGAAAAAAGAAAGGAAAGTAGGGGAGGGGGTGAGGAGTATTGGAAGCAAAAGAAAGGAGGGGGAAACAGGAAAGGAGGAGGGGGAGCGGAGGAGGTGGTTGGGGAGCTGAGGAGGAGGGGAGAACAGAGAGCAGGAGCAGACAAGAAGAGGGGGAGAGGAGGAGGAGAGGAGGCATGGAGGAGGTGCAGAGAAGGGAGCGCAGTGCAAGCTGGTGCTGGGTACCTCCTGTGACAATCAGCAGCGATGGTAGCGATGATTTTGCTGCCCCTGCTCCTGGGCAGACTGGGTCTGCTGCACTTTCTCTTCTTCTGTGCTAGTCATCTCTTCCTGCTCCATCTCCCCGGCGCTGGGTCTTCTCTTCCTGTACCCCAGCACAGGTTCACTGGCAGTCAGAGAGAGAAAAGTGTGGGGAAATTGGTGAGGAGAGCAAAAGAGGGGAAAGGGAGAGCTGGGGAGAGGAGGAGGGGAAGGAGGAGAGGGATCAGAGAAGAAGGAGCAAAGGAGTGGAAGAGCGGGATCCGAGAAGGAGCAAAGGAGTGGAGGAGGAGAGAAGCGGACATGTAGAGAAGTAGCACAGAAGGCACTGTGTACCTCTTGTCATTGGTGCTGCATGGTACATGATC
Organism: Crinia signifera; assembly: GCF_055691185.1. NCBI lineage: Eukaryota > Metazoa > Chordata > Amphibia > Anura > Myobatrachidae > Crinia > Crinia signifera. The sequence continues at coordinate 67,612 of NW_028142430.1, forward strand.
AGCAGCGATTGAAATGCTCCTCCTCCTCCGACGAAAAGTGGTGGGGAGGAGAGAGAGAAGGGGAGCAGAGAAGAGGAGGAGGGGCAAAAGAGAGGAGGAGGGAGAGGAGTAAGAGGAGGGGGAGCAGGAGAAGAGGAGAGGGGTGAGGAGGAGGGGAAGTGCAGGAGAAGAGGGGAGGGGGAGCGGAAGAGAGGGGAAGCGGAGAAGTGAGAGAAGGGGAGGGGGTGCGGAGGAGATGAGGTGAGCAGGAGGGAAGCAAAGGAGAGGAGGAGGAAGGGTAGTGGAGGAGGGAAAGAGATGTGGTAGCTGAGGAGAAGAGGAGCGGAGACAAGGAGAAGGGAAAGCAGGGGAGGGGTGAAGAGGATTGGAAGCAGAAGAAAGGAGGGGAAGCAGAGGAAAGGAGGAGCAGAGGAGAGGAGGAGCGGAGGAAGGGAAGCTGAAGAGAGGTTGTGGGGGAGGAGAGGGGGGGGGGAGGGAGCGGAGGATGGAGAGTAGATGAGGAGGAGGTGGGGGAGCTAAGGGAAGGAGTAGGAGGAGTGGAGGGAAGGAGAGGAGAACGGAGAGCAAGAGGAGAAGGGAGAGCAAGAGCAGAGGAGGGAAAGTGAAGGAGAGGAGGAGGGGGAGCATAGGAGAGGTGAAAGCAGAGAAGGGAGAGCAGGAGAGGGGGTGAGGAGAAGGGGAAGTGAAGGGGAGGGGGCTGAGGAGGTGTGGAGAAGGAGCAGACGTGCGGAGAATGGAGA
>NW_028142431.1:0-67913 GCF_055691185.1 Crinia signifera
TGCCTGGCGCCCTTAAGCAACCTGCCATGCCCAGGGTTGCCCTGGCAACTGTTGCTGGCCCTTAAAGCGGAAGTGGGCGGGTCCTGGCGCCCTTAAGCCCCCAGCCCATGCCCAGGGTTTCCCTGGCAACTGTTGCTGGCCCCCAAAGCGGAAGTGGGGCGGGCCTGGCGCCCTTAAGCAACCTGCCATGCCCAGGGTTGCCCTGGCAACTGTTGCTGGCCCCCAAAGCGGAAGTGGGCGGGTCATGGCACCCTTAAGCCCCCTGCCATGCCCAGGCTTGCCCTGGCAACTGTTGCTGGCCCCCAAAGCGGAAGTGGGCGGGTCCTGGCGCCCTAAAGCCCCCAGCCATGCCCAGGCTTGCCCTGGCAACTGTTGCTGGCCCCCAAAGCGGAAGTGGGCGGGTCCTGGCGCCCTTAAGCCCCCAGCCATGCCCAGGCTTGTCCTGTCAACTGTTGCTGGCCCCAAAGCGGAAGTGGGCGGGTCCTGGCGCCCTTAAGCCCCCAGCCATGCCCAGGGTTGCCCTGGCAACTGTTGCTGGCCCCAAAAGCGGAAGTGGGCGGGTCCTGGCGCACTTAAGCCCCCTGCCATGCCCAGGGTTGCCCTGGCAACTGTTGCTGGCCCCCAAAGCGGAAGTGGGCGGGTCCTGGCGCCCTTAAGCCCCCAGCCATGCCCAGGGTTGCCCTGGCAACTGTTGCTGGCCCCCAAAGCGGAAGTGGGCGGGTCCTGGCGCCCTTAAGCCCCCAGCCATGCCCAGGGTTGCCCTGGCAACTGTTGCTGGCCCCCAAAGCGGAAGTGGGCGGGGCCTGGCGCCCTTAAGCAACCTGCCATGCCCAGGGTTGCCCTGGCAACTGTTGCTGGCCCCCAAAGCGGAAGTGGGCGGGGCCTGGCGCCCTTAAGCAACCTGCCATGCCCAGGGTTGCCCTGGCAACTGTTGCTGGCCCCAAAGCGGATGTGGGCGGGGCTTGGCGCCCTTAAGCCCCCTGCCATGCCCAGGGTTGCCCTGGCAACTGTTGCTGGGCCCCAAAGCGGATGTGGGCGGGCCCTGGCACCCTCCAGCCCCCAGCCGTGCCCAGGGTTGCCCTGGCAACTGTTGCTGGCCCCCAAAGCGGAAGTCGGCGGGTCCTGGCGCCCTTAAGCCCCCAGCCATGCCCAGGCTTGCCCTGGAAACTGTTGCTGACCCCCAAAGCGGAAGTGGGCGGGTCCTGGCGCCCTTAAGCCCCCAGCCATGCCCAGGGTTGCCCTGGCAACTGTTGCTGGCCCCAAAGCGGAAGTGGACGGGGCCTGGCGCCCTTAAGCAACCTGCCATGCCCAGGGTTGCCCTGGCAACTGTTGCTGGCCCCCAAAGCGGAAGTGGGCGGGTCCTGGCGCCCTTAAGCCCCCAGCCATGCCCAGGCTTGCCCTGGCAACTGATGCTGGCCCCCAAAGCGGAAGTGGGCGGGTCCTGGCGCCCTTAAGCCCCCCAGCCATGCCCAGGGTTGCCCTGGCAACTGTTGCTGGCCCCCAAAGCGGAAGTGGGCGGGTCCCTGGCGCCCTTAAGCCCCCAGCCATGCCCAGGGTTGCCCTGGCAACTGTTGCTGGCCCCCAAAGCGGAAGTGGGCGGGTCCTGGCGCCCTTAAGTCCCCAGCCATGCCCAGGGTTGCCCTGGCAACTGTTGCTGGCCCCCAAAGCGGAAGTGGGCGGGGCCTGGCGCCCTTAAGCAACCTGCCATGCCCAGGGTTGCCCTGGCAACTGTTGCTGGCCCTAAAGCGGATGTGGGCGGGTCCTGGCGCCCTTAAGCCCCCAGCCATGCCCAGGGTTGCCCTGGCAACTGTGCTGTCCCCCAATGCGGAAGTGGGCAGGTCCTGGTGCACTTAAGCCCCTGCCATGCCCAGGGTTGCCCTGGCAACTGTTGCTGGCCCCCAAAGCGGAAGTGGGCGGGTCCTGGCGCCCTTAAGCCCCCAGCCATGCCCAGGGTTGCCCTGGCAACTGTTGCTGGCCCCCAAAGCGGAAGTGGGCGGGTCCTGGCGCCCTTAAACCCCCAGCCATGCCCAGGGTTGCCCTGGCAACTGTTGCTGGCCCCCAAAGCGGAAGTGGGCGGGGCCTGGCGCCCTTAAGCAACCTGCCATGCCCAGGGTTGCCCTGGCTACTGTTGCTGGCCCCAAAGCGGATGTGGGTGGGGCTTGGCGCCCTTAAGCCCCCTGCCATGCCCAGAGTTGCCCTGGCAACTGTTGCTGGGCCCCAAAGCGGATGTGGGCGGGCCCTGGCACCCTCCAGCCCCCAGCCTTGCCCAGGGTTGCCCTGGCAACTGTTGCTGGCCCCCAAAGCGGAAGTGGCCGGTCCTGGCGCCCTTAAGCCCCCAGCCATGCCCAGGGTTGCCCTGGCAACTGTTGCTGGCCCCCAAAGCGGAAGTGGGCGGGGCCTGGCGCCATTAAGCAACCTGCCATGCCCAGGGTTGCCCTGGCAACTGTTGCTGGCCCCCAAAGCGGAAGTGGGCGGGTCATGGCGCCCTTAAGCCCCCTGCCATGCCCAGGCTTGCCCTGGCAACTGTTGCTGACCCCCAAAGCGGAAGTGGGCGGGTCCTGGCGCCCTTAAGCCCCCAGCCATGCCCAGGGTTGCCCTGGCAACTGTTGCTGGCCCCCAAATTGAAGTGGGCGGGGCCTGGCGCCCATAAGCAACCTGCCATGCCCAGGGTTGCCCTGGCAACTGTTACTGGCCCCCAAAGCGGAAGTGGGCGGGTCCTGGCGCCCTTAAGCCCCCAGCCATGCCCAGGGTTGCCCTGGCAACTGTTGCTGGCCCCCAAAGCGGAAGTGGGCGGGTCCTGGCGCCCTTAAGCCCCCAGCCATGCCCAGGCTTGCCCTTGCAACTGTTGCTGGCCCCCAAAGTGGAAGTGGGCGGGTCCTGGCGCCCTTAAGCCCCCAGCCATGCCCAGGGTTGCCCTGGCAACTGTTGCTGGCCCCCAAAGCGGAAGTGGGCGGGTCCTGGCGCCCTTAAGCCCCCAGCCATGCCCAGGGTTGCCCTGGCAACTGTTGCTTGCCCCCAAAGCGGAAGTGGGCGGGGCCTGGCGCCCTTAAGCAACCTGCCATGCCCAGGGTTGCCCTGGCAACTGTTGCTGGCCCCAAAGCGGATGTGGGCGGGGCTTGGCGCCTTTAAGCCCCCTGCCATGCCCAGGGTTGCCCTGGCAACTGTTGCTGGGCCCCAAAGCGGAAGTGGGCGGGTCCTGGCGCACTTAAGCCCCCTGCCATGCCCAGGGTTGCCCTGGCAACTGTTGCTGGCCCCCAAAGCGGAAGTGGGCGGGTCCTGGCGCCCTTAAGCCCCCAGCCATGCCCAGGGTTGCCCTGGCAACTGTTGCTGGCCCCCAAAGCGGAAGTGGGCGGGGCCTGGCGCCCTTAAGCAACCTGCCATGCCCAGGGTTGCCCTGGCAACTGTTGCTGGCCCCAAAGCGGATGTGGGCGGGGCTTGGCGCCCTTAAGCCCCCTGCCATGCCCAGGGTTGCCCTGGCAACTGTTGCTGGGCCCCAAAGCAGATGTGGGCGGGTCCTGGCACCCTCCAGCCCCCAGCCATGCCCAGGGTTGCCCTGGCAACTGTTGCTGGCCCCCAAAGCGGAAGTCGGCGGGTCCTGGCGCCCTTAAGCCCCCAGCCATGCCCAGGGTTGCCCTGGCAACTGTTGCTGGCCCCCAAAGCGGAAGTGGGCGGGGCCTGGCGCCCTTAAGCAACCTGCCATGCCCAGGGTTGCCCTGGCAACTGTTGCTGGCCCCCAAAGCGGATGTGGGCGGGTCATGGCGCCCTTAAGCCCCCTGCCATGCCCAGGCTTGCCCTGGCAACTGTTGCTGGCCCCCAAAGCGGAAGTGGGCGGGTCCTGGCGCCCTTAAGCCCCCAGCCATGCCCAGGGTTGCCCTGGCAACTGTTGCTGGCCCCCAAAGCGGAAGTGGGCGGGGCCTGGCGCCCATAAGCAACCTGCCATGCCCAGGGTTGCCCTGGCAACTGTTGCTGGCCCCCAAAGCGGATGTGGGCGGGGCCTGGCGCCCTTAAGCCCCCAGCCATGCCCAGGGTTGCCCTGGCAACTGTTGCTGGCCCCCAAAGCGGAAGTGGGCGGGTCCTGGCGCCCTTAAGCCCTGTGCCATGCCCAGGCTTGCCCCGGCAACTGTTGCTGGCCCCCAAAGCGGAAGTGGGCGGGTACTGGCGCACTTAAGCCCCCTGCCATGCCCAGGGTTGCCCTGGCAACTGTTGCTGGCCCCCAAAGCGGAATTGGGCGGGTCCTGGCGCCCTTAAGCCCCCAGTCATGCCCAGGGTTGCCCTGGCAACTGTTGCTGGCCCCCAAAGCGGAAGTGGGCGGGTACTGGCGCCCTTAAGCCCCCAGCCATGCCCAGGGTTGCCCTGGCAACTGTTGCTGGCCCCCCAAAGCGGAAGTGGGCGGGGCCTGGCGCCCTTAAGCAAGCTGCCATGCCCAGGGTTGCCCTGGCTACTGTTGCTGGCCCCAAAGCGGATGTGGGCGGGGCTTGGCGCCCTTAAGCCCCCTGCCATGCCCAGGGTTGCCCTGGCAACTGTTGCTGGGCCCCAAAGCGGATGTGGGCGGGCCCTGGCACCCTCCAGCCCCCAGCCTTGCCCAGGGTTGCCCTGGCAACTGTTGCTGGCCCCAAAGCGGAAGTGGCCGGTCCTGGCGCCCTTAAGCCCCCAGCCATGCCCAGGGTTGCCCTGGCAACTGTTGCTGGCCCCCAAAGCGGAAGTGGGCGGGGCCTGGCGCCATTAAGCAACCTGCCATGCCCAGGGTTGCCCTGGCAACTGTTGCTGGCCCCCAAAGCGGAAGTGGGCGGGTCATGGCGCCCTTAAGCCCCCTGCCATGCCCAGGCTTGCCCTGGCAAATGTTGCTGACCCCCAAAGCGGAAGTGGGCGGGTCCTGGCGCCCTTAAGCCCCCAGCCATGCCCAGGGTTGCCCTGGCAACTGTTGCTGGCCCCCAAATTGAAGTGGGCGGGGCCTGGCGCCCATAAGCAACCTGCCATGCCCAGGGTTGCCCTGGCAACTGTTGCTGGCCCCCAAAGCGGAAGTGGGAGGGTCCTGGCGCCCTTAAGCCCCCAGCCATGCCCAGGGTTGCCCTGGCAACTGTTGCTGGCCCCCAAAGCGGAAGTGGGCGGGTCCTGGCGCCCTTAAGCCCCGTGCCATGCCCAGGCTTGCCCTGGCAACTGTTGCTGGCCCCCAAAGCGGAAGTGGGCGGGTCCTGGCGCCCTTAAGCCCCCAGCCATGCCCAGGGTTGCCCTGGCAACTGTTGCTGGGCCCCAAAGCGGATGTGGGCGGGCCCTGGCACCCTCCAGCCCCCAGCCTTGCCCAGGGTTGCCCTGGCAACTGTTGCTGGCCCCCAAAGCGGAAGTCGGCGGGTCCTGGCGCCCTTAAGCACCCAGCCATGCCCAGGGTTGCCCTGGCAACTGTTGCTGGCCCCCAAAGCGGAAGTGGGCGGGGCCTGGCGCCCTAGAGCAACCTGCCATGCCCAGGGTTGCCCTGGCAACTGTTGCTGGCCCCCAAAGCGGATGTGGGCGGGTCATGGCGCCCTTAAGCCCCCTGCCATGCCCAGGCTTGCCCTGGCAACTGTTGCTGGCCCCCAAAGCGGAAGTGGGCGGGTCCTGGCGCCCTTAAGCCCCCAGCCATGCCCAGGGTTGCCCTGGCAACTGTTGCTGGCCCCCAAAGCGGAAGTGGACGGGGCCTGGCGCCCTTAAGCAACCTGCCATGCCCAGGGTTGCCCTGGCAACTGTTGCTGGCCCCCAAAGCGGAAGTGGGCGGGTCCTGGCGCCCTTAAGCCCCCAGCCATGCCCAGGGTTTCCCTGGCAACTGTTGCTGGCCCCCAAAGCGGAAGTGGGCGGGGCCTGGCGCCCTTAAGCCCCCAGCCATGCCCAGGGTTGCCCTGGCAACTGTTGCTGGCCCCCAAAGCGGAAGTGGGCGGGTCCTGGCGCCCTTAAGCCCCCAGCCATGCCCAGGGTTGCCCTGGCAACTGTTGCTGGCCCCCAAAGCGGAAGTGGGCGGGGCCTGGCGCCCTTAAGCAACCTGCCATGCCCAGGGTTGCCCTGGCAACTGTTGCTGGCCCTTAAAGCGGAAGTGGGCGGGTCCTGGCGCCCTTAAGCCCCCAGCCATGCCCAGGGTTTCCCTGGCAACTGTTGCTGGCCCCCAAAGCGGAAGTGGGCGGGGCCTGGCGCCCTTAAGCAACCTGCCATGCCCAGGGTTGCCCTGGCAACTGTTGCTGGCCCCCAAAGCGGAAGTGGGCGGGTCATGGCACCCTTAAGCCCCCTGCCATGCCCAGGCTTGCCCTGGCAACTGTTGCTGGCCCCCAAAGCGGAAGTGGGCGGGTCCTGGCGCCCTAAAGCCCCCAGCCATGCCCAGGCTTGCCCTGGCAACTGTTGCTGGCCCCCAAAGCGGAAGTGGGCGGGTCCTGGCGCCCTTAAGCCCCCAGCCATGCCCAGGCTTGTCCTGTCAACTGTTGCTGGCCCCCAAAGCGGAAGTGGGCGGGTCCTGGCGCCCTTAAGCCCCCAGCCATGCCCAGGGTTGCCCTGGCAACTGTTGCTGGCCCCAAAAGCGGAAGTGGGCGGGTCCTGGCGCACTTAAGCCCCCTGCCATGCCCAGGGTTGCCCTGGCAACTGTTGCTGGCCCCCAAAGCGGAAGTGGGCGGGTCCTGGCGCCCTTAAGCCCCCAGCCATGCCCAGGGTTGCCCTGGCAACTGTTGCTGGCCCCCAAAGCGGAAGTGGGCGGGTCCTGGCGCCCTTAAGCCCCCAGCCATGCCCAGGGTTGCCCTGGCAACTGTTGCTGGCCCCCAAAGCGGAAGTGGGCGGGGCCTGGCGCCCTTAAGCAACCTGCCATGCCCAGGGTTGCCCTGGCAACTGTTGCTGGCCCCCAAAGCGGAAGTGGGCGGGGCCTGGCGCCCTTAAGCAACCTGCCATGCCCAGGGTTGCCCTGGCAACTGTTGCTGGCCCCAAAGCGGATGTGGGCGGGGCTTGGCGCCCTTAAGCCCCCTGCCATGCCCAGGGTTGCCCTGGCAACTGTTGCTGGGCCCCAAAGCGGATGTGGGCGGGCCCTGGCACCCTCCAGCCCCCAGCCGTGCCCAGGGTTGCCCTGGCAACTGTTGCTGGCCCCCAAAGCGGAAGTCGGCGGGTCCTGGCGCCCTTAAGCCCCCAGCCATGCCCAGGCTTGCCCTGGAAACTGTTGCTGACCCCCAAAGCGGAAGTGGGCGGGTCCTGGCGCCCTTAAGCCCCCAGCCATGCCCAGGGTTGCCCTGGCAACTGATGCTGGCCCCCAAAGCGGAAGTGGACGGGGCCTGGCGCCCTTAAGCAACCTGCCATGCCCAGGGTTGCCCTGGCAACTGTTGCTGGCCCCCAAAGCGGAAGTGGGCGGGTCCTGGCGCCCTTAAGCCCCCAGCCATGCCCAGGCTTGCCCTGGCAACTGTTGCTGGCCCCCAAAGCGGAAGTGGGCGGGTCCTGGCGCCCTTAAGCCCCCAGCCATGCCCAGGGTTGCCCTGGCAACTGTTGCTGGCCCCCAAAGCGGAAGTGGGCGGATCCTGGCGCCCTTAAGCCCCCAGCCATGCCCAGGGTTGCCCTGGCAACTGTTGCTGGCCCCCAAAGCGGAAGTGGGCGGGTCCTGGCGCCCTTAAGCCCCCAGCCATGCCCAGGGTTGCCCTGGCAACTGTTGCTGGCCCCCAAAGCGGAAGTGGGCGGGGCCTGGCGCCCTTAAGCAACCTGCCATGCCCAGGGTTGCCCTGGCAACTGTTGCTGGCCCTAAAGCGGATGTGGGCGGGTCCTGGCGCCCTTAAGCCCCCAGCCATGCCCAGGGTTGCCCTGGCAACTGTTGCTGTCCCCCAAAGCGGAAGTGGGCAGGTCCTGGTGCACTTAAGCCCCCTGCCATGCCCAGGGTTGCCCTGGCAACTGTTGCTGGCCCCCAAAGCGGAAGTGGGCGGGTCCTGGCGCCCTTAAGCCCCCAGCCATGCCCAGGGTTGCCCTGGCAACTGTTGCTGGCCCCCAAAGCGGAAGTGGGCGGGTCCTGGCGCCCTTAAACCCCCAGCCATGCCCAGGGTTGCCCTGGCAACTGTTGCTGGCCCCCAAAGCGGAAGTGGGCGGGGCCTGGCGCCCTTAAGCAACCTGCCATGCCCAGGGTTGCCCTGGCTACTGTTGCTGGCCCCAAAGCGGATGTGGGTGGGGCTTGGCGCCCTTAAGCCCCCTGCCATGCCCAGAGTTGCCCTGGCAACTGTTGCTGGGCCCCAAAGCGGATGTGGGCGGGCCCTGGCACCCTCCAGCCCCCAGCCTTGTCCAGGGTTGCCCTGGCAACTGTTGCTGGCCCCCAAAGCGGAAGTGGCCGGTCCTGGCGCCCTTAAGCCCCCAGCCATGCCCAGGGTTGCCCTGGCAACTGTTGCTGGCCCCCAAAGCGGAAGTGGGCGGAGCCTGGCGCCATTAAGCAACCTGCCATGCCCAGGGTTGCCCTGGCATTTGTTGCTGGCCCCCAAAGCGGAAGTGGGCGGGTCATGGCGCCCTTAAGCCCCCTGCCATGCCCAGGCTTGCCCTGGCAACTGTTGCTGACCCCCAAAGCGGAAGTGGGCGGGTCCTGGCGCCCTTAAGCCCCCAGCCATGCCCAGGGTTGCCCTGGCAACTGTTGCTGGCCCCCAAATTGAAGTGGGCGGGGCCTGGCGCCCATAAGCAACCTGCCATGCCCAGGGTTGCCCTGGCAACTGTTGCTGGCCCCCAAAGCGGAAGTGGGCGGGTCCTGGCGCCCTTAAGCCCCCAGCCATGCCCAGGGTTGCCCTGGCAACTGTTGCTGGCCCCCAAAGCGGAAGTGGGCGGGTCCTGGCGCCCTTAAGCCCCCAGCCATGCCCAGGCTTGCCCTTGCAACTGTTGCTGGCCCCCAAAGCGGAAGTGGGCGGGTCCTGGCGCCCTTAAGCCCCCAGCCATGCCCAGGGTTGCCCTGGCAACTGTTGCTGGCCCCCAAAGCGGAAGTGGGCGGGTCCTGGCGCCCTTAAGCCCCCAGCCATGCCCAGGGTTGCCCTGGCAACTGTTGCTTGCCCCCAAAGCGGAAGTGGGCGGGGCCTGGCGCCCTTAAGCAACCTGCCATGCCCAGGGTTGCCCTGGCAACTGTTGCTGGCCCCCAAAGCGGAAGTGGGCGGGGCCTGGCGCCCTTAAGCAACCTGCCATGCCCAGGGTTGCCCTGGCAACTGTTGCTGGCCCCAAAGCGGATGTGGGCGGGGCTTGGCGCCCTTAAGCCCCCTGCCATGCCCAGGGTTGCCCTGGCAACTGTTGCTGGGCCCCAAAGCGGATGTGGGCGGGCCCTGGCACCCTCCAGCCCCCAGCCGTGCCCAGGGTTGCCCTGGCAACTGTTGCTGGCCCCCAAAGCGGAAGTCGGCGGGTCCTGGCGCCCTTAAGCCCCCAGCCATGCCCAGGGTTGCCCTGGCAACTGTTGCTGGCCCCCAAAGCGGAAGTGGGCGGGGCCTGGCGCCCTTAAGCAACCTGCCATGCCCAGGGTTGCCCTGGCAACTGTTGCTGGCCCCCAAAGCGGATGTGGGCGGCTCATGGCACCCTCAAGCCCCCTGCCATGCCCAGGCTTGCCCTGGCAACTGTTGCTGGCCCCCAAAGCGGAAGTGGGCGGGTCCTGGCGCCCTTAAGCCCCCAGCCATGCCCAGGGTTGCCCTGGCAACTGTTGCTGGCCCCCAAAGCGGAAGTGGGCGGGGCCTGGCGCCCATAAGCAACCTGCCATGCCCAGGGTTGCCCTGGCAACTGTTGCTGGCCCCCAAAGCGGAAGTGGGCGGGGCCTGGTGCCCTTAAGCCCCCAGCCATGCCCAGGGTGGCCCTGGCAACTGTTGCTGGCCCCCAAAGCGGAAGTGGGCGGGTCCTGGTGCCCTTAAGCCCCGTGCCATGCCCAGGCTTGCCCTGGCAACTGTTGCTGGCCCCCAAAGCGGAAGTGGGCGGGTACTGGCGCACTAAAACCCCCTGCCATGCCCAGGGTTGCCCTGGCAACTGTTGCTGGCCCCCAAAGCGGAAGTGGGCGGGTCCTGGCGCCCTTAAGCCCCCAGCCATGCCCAGGGTTGCCCTGGCAACTGTTGCTGGCCCCCAAAGCGGAAGTGGGCGGGGCCTGGCGCCCTTAAGCAACCTGCCATGCCCAGGGTTGCCCTGGCAACTGTTGCTGGCCCCCAAAGCGGAAGTGGGCGGGTCCTGGCGCCCTAAAGCCCCCAGCCATGCCCAGGCTTGCCCTGGCAACTGTTGATGGCCCCCAAAGCGGAAGTGGGCGGGTCATGGCGCCCTTAAGCCCCCTGCCATGCCCAGGCTTGCCCTGGCAACTGTTGCTGGCCCCCTAAGCGGAAGTGGGCGGGTCCTGGCGCCCTTAAGCCCCCAGCCATGCCCAGGCTTGCCCTGGCAACTGTTGCTGGCCCCAAAAGCGGAAGTGGGCGGGTCCTGGCGCACTTAAGCCCCCTGCCATGCCCAGGGTTGCCCTGGCAACTGTTGCTGGCCCCCAAAGCGGAAGTGGGCGGGTCCTGGCGCCCTTAAGCCCCCAGCCATGCCCAGGGTTGCCCTGGCAACTGTTGCTGGCCCCCAAAGCGGAAGTGGGCGGGGCCTGGCGCCCTTGAGCAACCTGCCATGCCCAGGGTTGCCCTGGCAACTGTTGCTGGCCCCAAAGCGGATGTGGGCGGGGCTTGGCGCCCTTAAGCCCCCTTCCATGCCCAGGGTTGCCCTGGCAACTGTTGCTGGGCCCCAAAGCGGATGTGGGCGGGCCCTGGCACCCTCCAGCCCCCAGCCATGCCCAGGGTTGCCCTGGCAACTGTTGCTGGCCCCCAAAGCGGAAGTCGGCGGGTCCTGGCGCCCTTAAGCCCCCAGCCATGCCCAGGGTTGCCCTGGCAACTGTTGCTGGCCCCCAAAGCGGAAGTGGGCGGGTCCTGGCGCTTTTAAGCCCCCAGCCATGCCCAGGGTTACCCTGGCAACTGTTGCTGGCCCCCAAAGCAGAAGTGGGCGGGGCCTGGCGCCCTTAAGCAACCTGCCATGCCCAGGGTTGCCCTGGCAACTGTTGCTGGCCCCCAAAGCGGAAGTGGGCGGGTCATGGCACCCTTAAGCCCCCTGCCATGCCCAGGCTTGCCCTGGCAACTGTTGCTGGCCCCCAAAGCGGAAGTGGGCGGGTCCTGGCGCCCTAAAGCCCCCAGCCATGCCCAGGCTTGCCCTGGCAACTGTTGCTGGCCCCCAAAGCGGAAGTGGGCGGGTCATGGCGCCCTTAAGCCCCCTGCCATGCCCAGGCTTGCCCTGGCAACTGTTGCTGGCCCCCAAAGCGGAAGTGGGCGGGTCCTGGCGCCCTTAAGCCCCCAGCCATGCCCAGGCTTGCCCTGGCAACTGTTGCTGGCCCCCAAAGCGGAAGTGGGCGGGTCCTGGCGCCCTTAAGCCCCCAGCCATGCCCAGGGTTGCCCTGGCAACTGTTGCTGGCCCAAAAAGCGGAAGTGGGCGGGTCCTGGCGCACTTAAGCCCCCTGCCATGCCCAGGGTTGCCCTGGCAACTGTTGCTGGCCCCCAAAGCGGAAGTGGGCGGGTCCTGGCGCCCTTAAGCCCCCAGCCATGCCCAGGGTTGCCCTGGCAACTGTTGCTGGCCCCCAAAGCGGAAGTGGGCGGGGCCTGGCGCCCTTAAGCAACCTGCCATGCCCAGGGTTGCCCTGGCAACTGTTGCTGGCCCCAAAGCGGATGTGGGCGGGGCTTGGCGCCCTTAAGCCCCCTGCCATGCCCAGGGTTGCCCTGGCAACTGTTGCTGGGCCCCAAAGCAGATGTTGGTGGGCCCTGGCACCCTCCAGCCCCCAGCCATGCCCAGGGTTGCCCTGGCAACTGTTGCTGGCCCCCAAAGCGGAAGTCGGCGGGTCCTGGCGCCCTTAAGCCCCCAGCCATGCCCAGGGTTGCCCTGGCAACTGTTGCTGGCCCCCAAAGCGGAAGTGGGCGGGGCCTGGCGCCCTTAAGCAACCTGCCATGCCCAGGGTTGCCCTGGCAACTGTTGCTGGCCCCCAAAGCGGATGTGGGCGGGTCATGGCGCCCTTAAGCCCCCTGCCATGCCCAGGCTTGCCCTGGCAACTGTTGCTGGCCCCCAAAGCGGAAGTGGGCGGGTCCTGGCGCCCTTAAGCCCCCAGCCATGCCCAGGGTTGCCCTGGCAACTGTTGCTGGCCCCCAAAGCGGAAGTGGGCGGGGCCTGGCGCCCATAAGCAACCTGCCATGCCCAGGGTTGCCCTGGCAACTGTTGCTGGCCCCCAAAGCGGATGTGGGCGGGGCCTGGCGCCCTTAAGCCCCCAGCCATGCCCAGGGTTGCCCTGGCAACTGTTGCTGGCCCCCAAAGCGGAAGTGGGCGGGTCCTGGCGCCCTTAAGCCCCGTGCCATGCCCAGGCTTGCCCTGGCAACTGTTGCTGGCCCCCAAAGCGGAAGTGGGCGGGTACTGGCGCACTTAAGCCCCCTGCCATGCCCAGGGTTGCCCTGGCAACTGTTGCTGGCCCCCAAAGCGGATGTGGGCGGGTCATGGCGCCCTTAAGCCCCCTGCCATGCCCAGGCTTGCCCTGGCAACTGTTGCTGGCCCCCAAAGCGGAAGTGGGCGGGTCCTGGCGCCCTTAAGCCCCCAGCCATGCCCAGGGTTGCCCTGGCAACTGTTGCTGGCCCCCAAAGCGGAAGTGGGCGGGGCCTGGCGCCCTTAAGCAACCTGCCATGCCCAGGGTTGCCCTGGCAACTGTTGCTGGCCCCCAAAGCGGAAGTGGGCGGGTCCTGGCGCCCTTAAGCCCCCAGCCATGCCAAGGGTTTCCCTGGCAACTGTTGCTGGCCCCCAAAGCGGAAGTGGGCGGGGCCTGGCGCCCTTAAGCAACCTGCCATGCCCAGGGTTGCCCTGGCAACTGTTGCTGGCCCCCAAAGCGGAAGTGGGCGGGTCATGGCACCCTTAAGCCCCCTGCCATGCCCAGGCTTGCCCTGGCAACTGTTGCTGGCCCCCAAAGCGGAAGTGGGCGGGTCCTGGCGCCCTAAAGCCCCCAGCCATGCCCAGGCTTGCCCTGGCAACTGTTGTTGGCCCCCAAAGCGGAAGTGGGCGGGTCCTGGCGCCCTTAAGCCCCCAGCCATGCCCAGGCTTGCCCTGTCAACTGTTGCTGGCCCCCAAAGCGGAAGTGGGCGGGACCTGGCGCCCTTAAGCCCCCAGCCATGCCCAGGGTTGCCCTGGCAACTGTTGCTGGCCCCAAAAGCGGAAGTGGGCGGGTCCTGGCGCACTTAAGCCCCCTGCCATGCCCAGGGTTGCCCTGGCAACTGTTGCTGGCCCCCAAAGCGGAAGTGGGCGGGTCCTGGCGCCCTTAAGCCCCCAGCCATGCCCAGGGTTGCCCTGGCAACTGTTGCTGGCCCCCAAAGCGGAAGTGGGCGGGTCCTGGCGCCCTTAAGCCCCCAGCCATGCCCAGGGTTGCCCTGGCAACTGTTGCTGGCCCCCAAAGCGGAAGTGGGCGGGGCCTGGCGCCCTTAAGCAACCTGCCATGCCCAGGGTTGCCCTGGCAACTGTTGCTGGCCCCCAAAGCGGAAGTGGGCGGGGCCTGGCGCCCTTAAGCAACCTGCCATGCCCAGGGTTGCCCTGGCAACTGTTGCTGGCCCCAAAGCGGATGTGGGCGGGGCTTGGCGCCCTTAAGCCCCCTGCCATGCCCAGGGTTGCCCTGGCAACTGTTGCTGGGCCCCAAAGCGGATGTGGGCGGGCCCTGGCACCCTCCAGCCCCCAGCCGTGCCCAGGGTTGCCCTGGCAACTGTTGCTGGCCCCCAAAGCGGAAGTCGGCGGGTCCTGGCGCCCTTAAGCCCCCAGCCATGCCCAGGCTTGCCCTGGAAACTGTTGCTGACCCCCAAAGCGGAAGTGGGCGGGTCCTGGCGCCCTTAAGCCCCCAGCCATGCCCAGGGTTGCCCTGGCAACTGTTGCTGGCCCCCAAAGCGGAAGTGGACGGGGCCTGGCGCCCTTAAGCAACCTGCCATGCCCAGGGTTGCCCTGGCAACTGTTGCTGGCCCCCAAAGCGGAAGTGGGCGGGTCCTGGCGCCCTTAAGCCCCCAGCCATGCCCAGGCTTGCCCTGGCAACTGTTGCTGGCCCCCAAAGCGGAAGTGGGCGGGTCCTGGCGCCCTTAAGCCCCCAGCCATGCCCAGGGTTGCCCTGGCAACTGTTGCTGGCCCCCAAAGCGGAAGTGGGCGGGTCCTGGCGCCCTTAAGCCCCCAGCCATGCCCAGGGTTGCCCTGGCAACTGTTGCTGGCCCCCAAAGCGGAAGTGGGCGGGTCCTGGCGCCCTTAAGCCCCCAGCCATGCCCAGGGTTGCCCTGGCAACTGTTGCTGGCCCCCAAAGCGGAAGTGGGCGGGGCCTGGCGCCCTTAAGCAACCTGCCATGCCCAGGGTTGCCCTGGCAACTGTTGCTGGCCCTAAAGCGGATGTGGGCGGGTCCTGGCGCCCTTAAGCCCCCAGCCATGCCCAGGGTTGCCCTGGCAACTGTTGCTGTCCCCCAAAGCGGAAGTGGGCAGGTCCTGGTGCACTTAAGCCCCCTGCCATGCCCAGGGTTGCCCTGGCAACTGTTGCTGGCCCCCAAAGCGGAAGTGGGCGGGTCCTGGCGCTCTTAAGCCCCCAGCCATGCCCAGGGTTGCCCTGGCAACTGTTGCTGGCCGCCAAAGCGGAAGTGGGCGGGTCCTGGCGCCCTTAAACCCCCAGCCATGCCCAGGGTTGCCCTGGCAACTGTTGCTGGCCCCCAAAGCGGAAGTGGGCGGGGCCTGGCGCCCTTAAGCAACCTGCCATGCCCAGGGTTGCCCTGGCTACTGTTGCTGGCCCCAAAGCGGATGTGGGTGGGGCTTGGCGCCCTTAAGCCCCCTGCCATGCCCAGGGTTGCCCTGGCAACTGTTGCTGGGCCCCAAAGCGGATGTGGGCGGGCCCTGGCACCCTCCAGCCCCCAGCCTTGCCCAGGATTGCCCTGGCAACTGTTGCTGGCCCCCAAAGCGGAAGTGGCCGGTCCTGGCGGCCTTAAGCCCCCAGCCATGCCCAGGGTTGCCCTGGCAACTGTTGCTGGCCCCCAAAGCGGAAGTGGGCGGGGCCTGGCGCCATTAAGCAACCTGCCATGCCCAGGGTTGCCCTGGCAACTGTTGCTGGCCCCCAAAGCGGAAGTGGGCGGGTCATGGCGCCCTTAAGCCCCCTGCCATGCCCAGGCTTGCCCTGGCAACTGTTGCTGACCCCCAAAGCGGAAGTGGGCGGGTCCTGGCGCCCTTAAGCCCCCAGCCATGCCCAGGGTTGCCCTGGCAACTGTTGCTGGCCCCCAAATTGAAGTGGGCGGGGCCTGGCGCCCATAAGCAACCTGCCATGCCCAGGGTTGCCCTGGCAACTGTTGCTGGCCCCCAAAGCGGAAGTGGGCGGGTCCTGGCGCCCTTAAGCCCCCAGCCATGCCCAGGGTTGCCCTGGCAACTGTTGCTGGCCCCCAAAGCGGAAGTGGGCGGGTCCTGGCGCCCTTAAGCCCCCAGCCATGCCCAGGCTTGCCCTTGCAACTGTTGCTGGCCCCCAAAGCGGAAGTGGGCGGGTCCTGGCGCCCTTAAGCCCCCAGCCATGCCCAGGGTTGCCCTGGCAACTGTTGCTGGCCCCCAAAGCGGAAGTGGGCGGGTCCTGGCGCCCTTAAGCCCCCAGCCATGCCCAGGGTTGCCCTGGCAACTGTTGCTTGCCCCCAAAGCGGAAGTGGGCGGGGCCTGGCGCCCTTAAGCAACCTGCCATGCCCAGGGTTGCCCTGGCAACTGTTGCTGGCCCCCAAAGCGGAAGTGGGCGGGGCCTGGCGCCCTTAAGCAACCTGCCATGCCCAGGGTTGCCCTGGCAACTGTTGCTGGCCCCCAAAGCGGAAGTGGGCGGGTCCTGGCGCCCTTAAACCCCCAGCCATGCCCAGGGTTGCCCTGGCAACTGTTGCTGGCCCCCAAAGCGGAAGTGGGCTGGGCCTGGCGCCCTTAAGCAACCTGCCATGCCCAGGGTTGCCCTGGCAACTGTTGCTGGCCCCCAAAGCGGATGTGGGCGGGTCATGGCGCCCTTAAGCCCCCTGCCATGCCCAGGCTTGCCCTGGCAACTGTTGCTGGCCCCCAAAGCGGAAGTGGGCGGGTCCTGGCGCCCTTAAGCCCCCAGCCATGCCCAGGGTTGCCCTGGCAACTGTTGCTGGCCCCCAAAGCGGAAGTGGGCGGGGCCTGGCGCCCATAAGCAACCTGCCATGCCCAGGGTTGCCCTGGCAACTGTTGCTGGCCCCCAAAGCGGAAGTGGGCGGGGCCTGGCGCCCATAAGCAACCTGCCATGCCCAGGGTTGCCCTGGCAACTGTTGCTGGCCCCCAAAGCGGAAGTGGGCGGGTCCTGGCGCCCTTAAGCCCCGTGCCATGCCCAGGCTTGCCCTGGCAACTGTTGCTGGCCCCCAAAGCGGAAGTGGGCGGGTACTGGCGCACTTAAGCCCCCTGCCATGCCCAGGGTTGCCCTGGCAACTGTTGCTGGCCCCCAAAGCGGAATTGGGCGGGTCCTGGCGCCCTTAAGCCCCCAGTCATGCCCAGGGTTGCCCTGGCAACTGTTGCTGGCCCCCAAAGCGGAAGTGGGCGGGTCCTGGCGCCCTTAAGCCCCCAGCCATGCCCAGGGTTGCCCTGGCAACTGTTGCTGGCCCCCAAAGCGGAAGTGGGCGGGGCCTGGCGCCCTTAAGCAACCTGCCATGCCCAGGGTTGCCCTGGCAACTGTTGCTGGCCCTAAAGCGGATGTGGGCGGGTCCTGGCGCCCTTAAGCCCCCAGCCATGCCCAGGGTTGCCCTGGCAACTGTTGCTGTCCCCCAAAGCTGAAGTGGGCAGGTCCTGGTGGACTTAAGCCCCCTGCCATGCCCAGGGTTGCCCTGGCAACTGTTGCTGGCCCCCAAAGCGGAAGTGGGCGGGTCCTGGCGCCCTTAAGCCCCCAGCCATGCCCAGGGTTGCCCTGGCAACTGTTGCTGGCCCCCAAAGCGGAAGTGGGCGGGTCCTGGCGCCCTTAAACCCCCAGCCATGCCCAGGGTTGCCCTGGCAACTGTTGCTGGCCCCCAAAGCGGAAGTGGGCGGGGCCTGGCGCCCTTAAGCAACCTGCCATGCCCAGGGTTGCCCTGGCTACTGTTGCTGGCCCCAAAGCGGATGTGGGCGGGGCTTGGCGCCCTTAAGCCCCCTGCCATGCCCAGGGTTGCCCTGGCAACTGTTGCTGGGCCCCAAAGCGGATGTGGGCGGGCCCTGGCACCCTCCAGCCCCCAGCCTTGCCCAGGGTTGCCCTGGCAACTGTTGCTGGCCCCCAAAGCGGAAGTGGCCGGTCCTGGCGTCCTTAAGCCCCCAGCCATGCCCAGGGTTGCCCTGGCAACTGTTGCTGGCCCCCAAAGCGGAAGTGGGCGGGGCCTGGCGCCATTAAGCAACCTGCCATGCCCAGGGTTGCCCTGGCAACTGTTGCTGGCCCCCAAAGCGGAAGTGGGCGGGTCATGGCGCCCTTAAGCCCCCTGCCATGCCCAGGCTTGCCCTGGCAAATGTTGCTGACCCCCAAAGCGGAAGTGGGCGGGTCCTGGCGCCCTTAAGCCCCCAGCCATGCCCAGGGTTGCCCTGGCAACTGTTGCTGGCCCCCAAATTGAAGTGGGCGGGGCCTGGCGCCCATAAGCAACCTGCCATGCCCAGGGTTGCCCTGGCAACTGTTGCTGGCCCCCAAAGCGGAAGTGGGCGGGTCCTGGCGCCCTTAAGCCCCCAGCCATGCCCAGGGTTGCCCTGGCAACTGTTGCTGGCCCCCAAAGCGGAAGTGGGCGGGTCCTGGCGCCCTTAAGCCCCCAGCCATGCCCAGGGTTGCCCTGGCAACTGTTGCTGGGCCCCAAAGCGGATGTGGGCGGGCCCTGGCGCCCTTAAGCACCCAGCCATGCCCAGGGTTGCCCTGGCAACTGTTGCTGGCCCCCAAAGCGGAAGTGGGCGGGGCCTGGCGCCCTTAAGGAACCTGCCATGCCCAGGGTTGCCCTGGCAACTGTTGCTGGCCCCCAAAGCGGATGTGGGCGTGTCATGGCGCCCTTAAGCCCCCTGCCATGCCCAGGCTTGCCCTGGCAACTGTTGCTGGCCCCCAAAGCGGAAGTGGGCGGGTCCTGGCGCCCTTAAGCCCCCAGCCATGCCCAGGGTTGCCCTGGCAACTGTTGCTGGCCCCCAAAGCGGAAGTGGACGGGGCCTGGCGCCCTTAAGCAACCTGCCATGCCCAGGGTTGCCCTGGCAACTGTTGCTGGCCCCCAAAGCGGAAGTGGGCGGGTCCTGGCGCCCTTAAGCCCCCAGCCATGCCCAGGGTTTCCCTGGCAACTGTTGCTGGCCCCCAAAGCGGAAGTGGGCGGGGCCTGGCGCCCTTAAGCCCCCAGCCATGCCCAGGGTTGCCCTGGCAACTGTTGCTGGCCCCCAAAGCGGAAGTGGGCGGGTCCTGGCGCCCTTAAGCCCCCAGCCATGCCCAGGGTTGCCCTGGCAACTGTTGCTGGCCCCCAAAGCGGAAGTGGGCGGGGCCTGGCGCCCTTAAGCAACCTGCCATGCCCAGGGTTGCCCTGGCAACTGTTGCTGGCCCCCAAAGCGGAAGTGGGCGGGTCCTGGCGCCCTTAAGCCCCCAGCCATGCCCAGGGTTTCCCTGGCAACTGTTGCTGGCCCCCAAAGCGGAAGTGGGCGGGGCCTGGCGCCCTTAAGCAACCTGCCATGCCCAGGGTTGCCCTGGCAACTGTTGCTGGCCCCCAAAGCGGAAGTCGGCGGGTCCTGGCGCCCTTAAGCCCCCAGCCATGCCCAGGCTTGCCCTGGAAACTGTTGCTGACCCCCAAAGCGGAAGTGGGCGGGTCCTGGCGCCCTTAAGCCCCCAGCCATGCCCAGGGTTGCCCTGGCAACTGTTGCTGGCCCCCAAAGCGGAAGTGGACGGGGCCTGGCGCCCTTAAGCAACCTGCCATGCCCAGGGTTGCCCTGGCAACTGTTGCTGGCCCCCAAAGCGGAAGTGGGCGGGTCCTGGCGCCCTTAAGCCCCCAGCCATGCCCAGGCTTGCCCTGGCAACTGTTGCTGGCCCCCAAAGCGGAAGTGGGCGGGTCCTGGCGCCCTTAAGCCCCCAGCCATGCCCAGGGTTGCCCTGGCAACTGTTGCTGGCCCCCAAAGCGGAAGTGGGCGGGTCCTGGCGCCCTTAAGCCCCCAGCCATGCCCAGGGTTGCCCTGGCAACTGTTGCTGGCCCCCAAAGCGGAAGTGGGCGGGTCCTGGCGCCCTTAAGCCCCCAGCCATGCCCAGGGTTGCCCTGGCAACTGTTGCTGGCCCCCAAAGCGGAAGTGGGCGGGGCCTGGCGCCCTTAAGCAACCTGCCATGCCCAGGGTTGCCCTGGCAACTGTTGCTGGCCCTAAAGCGGATGTGGGCGGGTCCTGGCGCCCTTAAGCCCCCAGCCATGCCCAGGGTTGCCCTGGCAACTGTTGCTGTCCCCCAAAGCGGAAGTGGGCAGGTCCTGGTGCACTTAAGCCCCCTGCCATGCCCAGGGTTGCCCTGGCAACTGTTGCTGGCCCCCAAAGCGGAAGTGGGCGGGTCCTGGCGCTCTTAAGCCCCCAGCCATGCCCAGGGTTGCCCTGGCAACTGTTGCTGGCCCCCAAAGCGGAAGTGGGCGGGTCCTGGCGCCCTTAAACCCCCAGCCATGCCCAGGGTTGCCCTGGCAACTGTTGCTGGCCCCCAAAGCGGAAGTGGGCGGGGCCTGGCGCCCTTAAGCAACCTGCCATGCCCAGGGTTGCCCTGGCTACTGTTGCTGGCCCCAAAGCGGATGTGGGTGGGGCTTGGCGCCCTTAAGCCCCCTGCCATGCCCAGGGTTGCCCTGGCAACTGTTGCTGGGCCCCAAAGCGGATGTGGGCGGGCCCTGGCACCCTCCAGCCCCCAGCCTTGCCCAGGATTGCCCTGGCAACTGTTGCTGGCCCCCAAAGCGGAAGTGGCCGGTCCTGGCGGCCTTAAGCCCCCAGCCATGCCCAGGGTTGCCCTGGCAACTGTTGCTGGCCCCCAAAGCGGAAGTGGGCGGGGCCTGGCGCCATTAAGCAACCTGCCATGCCCAGGGTTGCCCTGGCAACTGTTGCTGGCCCCCAAAGCGGAAGTGGGCGGGTCATGGCGCCCTTAAGCCCCCTGCCATGCCCAGGCTTGCCCTGGCAACTGTTGCTGACCCCCAAAGCGGAAGTGGGCGGGTCCTGGCGCCCTTAAGCCCCCAGCCATGCCCAGGGTTGCCCTGGCAACTGTTGCTGGCCCCCAAATTGAAGTGGGCGGGGCCTGGCGCCCATAAGCAACCTGCCATGCCCAGGGTTGCCCTGGCAACTGTTGCTGGCCCCCAAAGCGGAAGTGGGCGGGTCCTGGCGCCCTTAAGCCCCCAGCCATGCCCAGGGTTGCCCTGGCAACTGTTGCTGGCCCCCAAAGCGGAAGTGGGCGGGTCCTGGCGCCCTTAAGCCCCCAGCCATGCCCAGGCTTGCCCTTGCAACTGTTGCTGGCCCCCAAAGCGGAAGTGGGCGGGTCCTGGCGCCCTTAAGCCCCCAGCCATGCCCAGGGTTGCCCTGGCAACTGTTGCTGGCCCCCAAAGCGGAAGTGGGCGGGTCCTGGCGCCCTTAAGCCCCCAGCCATGCCCAGGGTTGCCCTGGCAACTGTTGCTTGCCCCCAAAGCGGAAGTGGGCGGGGCCTGGCGCCCTTAAGCAACCTGCCATGCCCAGGGTTGCCCTGGCAACTGTTGCTGGCCCCCAAAGCGGAAGTGGGCGGGGCCTGGCGCCCTTAAGCCCCCAGTCATGCCCAGGGTTGCCCTGGCAACTGTTGCTGGCCCCCAAAGCGGAAGTGGGCGGGTCCTGGCGCCCTTAAGCCCCCAGCCATGCCCAGGGTTGCCCTGGCAACTGTTGCTGGCCCCCAAAGCGGAAGTGGGCGGGGCCTGGCGCCCTTAAGCAACCTGCCATGCCCAGGGTTGCCCTGGCAACTGTTGCTGGCCCTAAAGCGGATGTGGGCGGGTCCTGGCGCCCTTAAGCCCCCAGCCATGCCCAGGGTTGCCCTGGCAACTGTTGCTGTCCCCCAAAGCGGAAGTGGGCAGGTCCTGGTGGACTTAAGCCCCCTGCCATGCCCAGGGTTGCCCTGGCAACTGTTGCTGGCCCCCAAAGCGGAAGTGGGCGGGTCCTGGCGCCCTTAAGCCCCCAGCCATGCCCAGGGTTGCCCTGGCAACTGTTGCTGGCCCCCAAAGCGGAAGTGGGCGGGTCCTGGCGCCCTTAAACCCCCAGCCATGCCCAGGGTTGCCCTGGCAACTGTTGCTGGCCCCCAAAGCGGAAGTGGGCGGGGCCTGGCGCCCTTAAGCAACCTGCCATGCCCAGGGTTGCCCTGGCTACTGTTGCTGGCCCCAAAGCGGATGTGGGCGGGGCTTGGCGCCCTTAAGCCCCCTGCCATGCCCAGGGTTGCCCTGGCAACTGTTGCTGGGCCCCAAAGCGGATGTGGGCGGGCCCTGGCACCCTCCAGCCCCCAGCCTTGCCCAGGGTTGCCCTGGCAACTGTTGCTGGCCCCCAAAGCGGAAGTGGCCGGTCCTGGCGTCCTTAAGCCCCCAGCCATGCCCAGGGTTGCCCTGGCAACTGTTGCTGGCCCCCAAAGCGGAAGTGGGCGGGGCCTGGCGCCATTAAGCAACCTGCCATGCCCAGGGTTGCCCTGGCAACTGTTGCTGGCCCCCAAAGCGGAAGTGGGCGGGTCATGGCGCCCTTAAGCCCCCTGCCATGCCCAGGCTTGCCCTGGCAAATGTTGCTGACCCCCAAAGCGGAAGTGGGCGGGTCCTGGCGCCCTTAAGCCCCCAGCCATGCCCAGGGTTGCCCTGGCAACTGTTGCTGGCCCCCAAATTGAAGTGGGCGGGGCCTGGCGCCCATAAGCAACCTGCCATGCCCAGGGTTGCCCTGGCAACTGTTGCTGGCCCCCAAAGCGGAAGTGGGCGGGTCCTGGCGCCCTTAAGCCCCCAGCCATGCCCAGGGTTGCCCTGGCAACTGTTGCTGGCCCCCAAAGCGGAAGTGGGCGGGTCCTGGCGCCCTTAAGCCCCCAGCCATGCCCAGGGTTGCCCTGGCAACTGTTGCTGGGCTCCAAAGCGGATGTGGGCGGGCCCTGGCGCCCTTAAGCACCCAGCCATGCCCAGGGTTGCCCTGGCAACTGTTGCTGGCCCCCAAAGCGGAAGTGGGCGGGGCCTGGCGCCCTTAAGGAACCTGCCATGCCCAGGGTTGCCCTGGCAACTGTTGCTGGCCCCCAAAGCGGATGTGGGCGTGTCATGGCGCCCTTAAGCCCCCTGCCATGCCCAGGCTTGCCCTGGCAACTGTTGCTGGCCCCCAAAGCGGAAGTGGGCGGGTCCTGGCGCCCTTAAGCCCCCAGCCATGCCCAGGGTTGCCCTGGCAACTGTTGCTGGCCCCCAAAGCGGAAGTGGACGGGGCCTGGCGCCCTTAAGCAACCTGCCATGCCCAGGGTTGCCCTGGCAACTGTTGCTGGCCCCCAAAGCGGAAGTGGGCGGGTCCTGGCGCCCTTAAGCCCCCAGCCATGCCCAGGGTTTCCCTGGCAACTGTTGCTGGCCCCCAAAGCGGAAGTGGGCGGGGCCTGGCGCCCTTAAGCCCCCAGCCATGCCCAGGGTTGCCCTGGCAACTGTTGCTGGCCCCCAAAGCGGAAGTGGGCGGGTCCTGGCGCCCTTAAGCCCCCAGCCATGCCCAGGGTTGCCCTGGCAACTGTTGCTGGCCCCCAAAGCGGAAGTGGGTGGGGCCTGGCGCCCTTAAGCAACCTGCCATGCCCAGGGTTGCCCTGGCAACTGTTGCTGGCCCCCAAAGCGGAAGTGGGCGGGTCCTGGCGCCCTTAAGCCCCCAGCCATGCCCAGGGTTTCCCTGGCAACTGTTGCTGGCCCCCAAAGCGGAAGTGGGCGGGGCCTGGCGCCCTTAAGCAACCTGCCATGCCCAGGGTTGCCCTGGCAACTGTTGCTGGCCCCCAAAGCGGAAGTGGGCGGGTCATGGCACCCTTAAGCCCCCTGCCATGCCCAGGCTTGCCCTGGCAACTGTTGCTGGCCCCCAAAGCGGAAGTGGGCGCGTCCTGGCGCCCTAAAGCCCCCAGCCATGCCCAGGCTTGCCCTGGCAACTGTTGCTGGCCCCCAAAGCGGAAGTGGGCGGGTCCTGGCGCCCTTAAGCCCCCAGTCATGCCCAGGCTTGCCCTGTCAACTGTTGCTGGCCCCCAAAGCGGAAGTGGGCGGGTCCTGGCGCCCTTAAGCCCCCAGCCATGCCCAGGGTTGCCCTGGCAACTGTTGCTGGCCCCAAAAGCGGAAGTGGGAGGGTCCTGGCGCCCTTAAGCCCCCAGCCATGCCCAGTGTTGCCCTGGCAACTGTTGCTGGCCCCCAAAGCGGAAGTGGGCGGGTCCTGGCGCCCTTAAGCCCCCAGCCATGCCCAGGGTTGCCCTGGCAACTGTTGCTGGCCCCCAAAGCGGAAGTGGGCGGGGCCTGGCGCCCTTAAGCAACCTGCCATGCCCAGGGTTGCCCTGGCAACTGTTGCTGGCCCCCAAAGCGGAAGTGGGCGGGTCCTGGCGCCCTTAAGCCCCCAGCCATGCCCAGGGTTGCCCTGGCAACTGTTGCTGGCCCCCAAAGCGGAAGTGGGCGGGTCCTGGCGCCCTTAAGCCCCCAGCCATGCCCAGGGTTGCCCTGGCAACTGTTGCTGGCCCCCAAAGCGGAAGTGGGCGGGGCCTGGCGCCCTTAAGCAACCTGCCATGCCCAGGGTTGCCCTGGCAACTGTTGCTGGCCCCCAAAGCGGAAGTGGGCGGGGCCTGGCGCCCTTAAGCAACCTGCCATGCCCAGGGTTGCCCTGGCAACTGTTGCTGGCCCCAAAGCGGATGTGGGCGGGGCTTGGCGCCCTTAAGCAACCTGCCATGCCCAGGCTTGCCCTGGCAACTGTTGCTGGCCCCTAAAGCGGAAGTGGGCGGGTCCTGGCGCCCTTAAGCCCCCAGCCATGCCCAGGCTTGCCCTGGCAACTGTTGCTGGCCCCCAAAGCGGAAGTGGGCGGGTCATGGTGCCCTTAAGCCCCCTGCCATGCCCAGGCTTGCCCTGGCAACTGTTGCTGGCCCCCAAAGCGGAAGTGGGCGGGTCCTGGCGCCCTTAAGCCCCCAGCCATGCCCAGGCTTGCCCTGGCAACTGTTGCTGGCCCCCAAAGCGGAAGTGGGCGGGTCCTGGCGCTCTTAAGCCCCCAGCCATGCCCAGGGTTGCCCTGGCAACTGTTGCTGGCCCCCAAAGCGGAAGTGGGCGGGTCCTGGCGCCCTTAAGCCCCCAGCCATGCCCAGGGTTGCCCTGGCAACTGTTGCTGGCCCCCAAAGCGGAAGTGGGCGGGTCCTGGCGCCCTTAAGCCCCCAGCCATGCCCAGGGTTGCCCTGGCAACTGTTGCTGGCCCCCAAAGCGGAAGTGGGCGGGTCCTGGCGCCCTTAAGCAACCTGCCATGCCCAGGGTTGCCCTGGCAACTGTTGCTGGCCCTAAAGCGGATGTGGGCGGGTCCTGGCGCCCTTAAGCCCCCAGCCATGCCCAGGGTTGCCCTGGCAACTGTTGCTGTCCCCCAAAGCGGAAGTGGGCAGGTCCTGGTGCACTTAAGCCCCCTGCCATGCCCAGGGTTGCCCTGGCAACTGTTGCTGGCCCCCCAAAGCGGAAGTGGGCGGGTCCTGGCGCCCTTAAGCCCCCAGCCATGCCCAGGGTTGCCCTGGCAACTGTTGCTGGCCCCCAAAGCGGAAGTGGGCGGGTCCTGGCGCCCTTAAACCCCCAGCCATGCCCAGGGTTGCCCTGGCAACTGTTGCTGGCCCCCAAAGCGGAAGTGGGCGGGGCCTGGCGCCCTTAAGCAACCTGCCATGCCCAGGGTTGCCCTGGCTACTGTTGCTGGCCCCAAAGCGGATGTGGGTGGGGCTTGGCGCCCTTAAGCCCCCTGCCATGCCCAGGGTTGCCCTGGCAACTGTTGCTGGGCCCCAAAGCGGATGTGGGCGGGCCCTGGCACCCTCCAGCCCCCAGCCTTGCCCAGGGTTGCCCTGGCAACTGTTGCTGGCCCCCAAAGCGGAAGTGGCCGGTCCTGGCGCCCTTAAGCCCCCAGCCATGCCCAGGGTTGCCCTGGCAACTGTTGCTGGCCCCCAAAGCGGAAGTGGGCGGGGCCTGGCGCCATTAAGCAACCTGCCATGCCCAGGGTTGCCCTGGCAACTGTTGCTGGCCCCCAAAGCGGAAGTGGGCGGGTCATGGCGCCCTTAAGCCCCCTGCCATGCCCAGGCTTGCCCTGGCAACTGTTGCTGACCCCCAAAGCGGAAGTGGGCGGGTCCTGGCGCCCTTAAGCCCCCAGCCATGCCCAGGGTTGCCCTGGCAACTGTTGCTGGCCCCCAAATTGAAGTGGGCGGGGCCTGGCGCCCATAAGCAACCTGCCATGCCCAGGGTTGCCCTGGCAACTGTTGCTGGCCCCCAAAGCGGAAGTGGGTGGGTCCTGGCGCCCTTAAGCCCCCAGCCATGCCCAGGGTTGCCCTGGCAACTGTTGCTGGCCCCCAAAGCGGAAGTGGGCGGGTCCTGGCGCCCTTAAGCCCCCAGCCATGCCCAGGCTTGCCCTTGCAACTGTTGCTGGCCCCCAAAGCGGAAGTGGGCGGGGCTTGGCGCCCTTAAGCCCCCTGCCATGCCCAGGGTTGCCCTGGCAACTGTTGCTGGGCCCCAAAGCGGATGTGGGCGGGCCCTGGCACCCTCCAGCCCCCAGCCGTGCCCAGGGTTGCCCTGGCAACTGTTGCTGGCCCCCAAAGCGGAAGTCGGCGGGTCCTGGCGCCCTTAAGCCCCCAGCCATGCCCAGGCTTGCCCTGGAAACTGTTGCTGACCCCAAAGCGGAAGTGGGCGGGTCCTGGCGCCCTTAAGCCCCCAGCCATGCCCAGGGTTGCCCTGGCAACTGTTGCTGGCCCCCAAAGCGGAAGTGGACGGGGCCTGGCGCCCTTAAGCAACCTGCCATGCCCAGGGTTGCCCTGGCAACTGTTGCTGGCCCCCAAAGCGGAAGTGGGCGGGTCCTGGCGCCCTTAAGCCCCCAGCCATGCCCAGGCTTGCCCTGGCAACTGTTGCTGGCCCCCAAAGCGGAAGTGGGCGGGTCCTGGCGCCCTTAAGCCCCCAGCCATGCCCAGGGTTGCCCTGGCAACTGTTGCTGGCCCCCAAAGCGGAAGTGGGCGGGTCCTGGCGCCCTTAAGCCCCCAGCCATGCCCAGGGTTGCCCTGGCAACTGTTGCTGGCCCCCAAAGCGGAAGTGGGCGGGTCCTGGCGCCCTTAAGCCCCCAGCCATGCCCAGGGTTGCCCTGGCAACTGTTGCTGGCCCCCAAAGCGGAAGTGGGCGGGGCCTGGCGCCCTTAAGCAACCTGCCATGCCCAGGGTTGCCCTGGCAACTGTTGCTGGCCCTAAAGCGGATGTGGGCGGGTCCTGGCGCCCTTAAGCCCCCAGCCATGCCCAGGGTTGCCCTGGCAACTGTTGCTGTCCCCCAAAGCGGAAGTGGGCAGGTCCTGGTGCACTTAAGCCCCCTGCCATGCCCAGGGTTGCCCTGGCAACTGTTGCTGGCCCCAAAGCGGAAGTGGGCGGGTCCTGGTGCCCTTAAGCCCCCAGCCATGCCCAGGGTTGCCCTGGCAACTGTTGCTGGCCCCCAAAGCGGAAGTGGGCGGGTCCTGGCGCCCTTAAACTTCCAGCCATGCCCAGGGTTGCCCTGGCAACTGTTGCTGGCCCCCAAAGCGGAAGTGGGCGGGGCCTGGCGCCCTTAAGCAACCTGCCATGCCCAGGGTTGCCCTGGCTACTGTTGCTGGCCCCCAAAGCGGAAGTGGGCGGGTCCTGGCGCCCTTAAGCCCCCAGCCATGCCCAGGGTTTCCCTGGCAACTGTTGCTGGCCCCCAAAGCGGAAGTGGGCGGGGCCTGGCGCCCTTAAGCAACCTGCCATGCCCAGGGTTGCCCTGGCAACTGTTGCTGGCCCCCAAAGCGGAAGTCGGCGGGTCCTGGCGCCCTTAAGCCCCCAGCCATGCCCAGGCTTGCCCTGGAAACTGTTGCTGACCCCCAAAGCGGAAGTGGGCGGGTCCTGGCGCCCTTAAGCCCCCAGCCATGCCCAGGGTTGCCCTGGCAACTGTTGCTGGCCCCCAAAGCGGAAGTGGACGGGGCCTGGCGCCCTTAAGCAACCTGCCATGCCCAGGGTTGCCCTGGCAACTGTTGCTGGCCCCCAAAGCGGAAGTGGGCGGGTCCTGGCGCCCTTAAGCCCCCAGCCATGCCCAGGCTTGCCCTGGCAACTGTTGCTGGCCCCCAAAGCGGAAGTGGGCGGGTCCTGGCGCCCTTAAGCCCCCAGCCATGCCCAGGGTTGCCCTGGCAACTGTTGCTGGCCCCCAAAGCGGAAGTGGGCGGGTCCTGGCGCCCTTAAGCCCCCAGCCATGCCCAGGGTTGCCCTGGCAACTGTTGCTGGCCCCCAAAGCGGAAGTGGGCGGGTCCTGGCGCCCTTAAGCCCCCAGCCATGCCCAGGGTTGCCCTGGCAACTGTTGCTGGCCCCCAAAGCGGAAGTGGGCGGGGCCTGGCGCCCTTAAGCAACCTGCCATGCCCAGGGTTGCCCTGGCAACTGTTGCTGGCCCTAAAGCGGATGTGGGCGGGTCCTGGCGCCCTTAAGCCCCCAGCCATGCCCAGGGTTGCCCTGGCAACTGTTGCTGTCCCCCAAAGCGGAAGTGGGCAGGTCCTGGTGCACTTAAGCCCCCTGCCATGCCCAGGGTTGCCCTGGCAACTGTTGCTGGCCCCCAAAGCGGAAGTGGGCGGGTCCTGGCGCTCTTAAGCCCCCAGCCATGCCCAGGGTTGCCCTGGCAACTGTTGCTGGCCCCCAAAGCGGAAGTGGGCGGGTCCTGGCGCCCTTAAACCCCCAGCCATGCCCAGGGTTGCCCTGGCAACTGTTGCTGGCCCCCAAAGCGGAAGTGGGCGGGGCCTGGCGCCCTTAAGCAACCTGCCATGCCCAGGGTTGCCCTGGCTACTGTTGCTGGCCCCAAAGCGGATGTGGGTGGGGCTTGGCGCCCTTAAGCCCCCTGCCATGCCCAGGGTTGCCCTGGTAACTGTTGCTGGGCCCCAAAGCGGATGTGGGCGGGCCCTGGCACCCTCCAGCCCCCAGCCTTGCCCAGGATTGCCCTGGCAACTGTTGCTGGCCCCCAAAGCGGAAGTGGCCGGTCCTGGCGGCCTTAAGCCCCCAGCCATGCCCAGGGTTGCCCTGGCAACTGTTGCTGGCCCCCAAAGCGGAAGTGGGCGGGGCCTGGCGCCATTAAGCAACCTGCCATGCCCAGGGTTGCCCTGGCAACTGTTGCTGGCCCCCAAAGCGGAAGTGGGCGGGTCATGGCGCCCTTAAGCCCCCTGCCATGCCCAGGCTTGCCCTGGCAACTGTTGCTGACCCCCAAAGCGGAAGTGGGCGGGTCCTGGCGCCCTTAAGCCCCCAGCCATGCCCAGGGTTGCCCTGGCAACTGTTGCTGGCCCCCAAATTGAAGTGGGCGGGGCCTGGCGCCCATAAGCAACCTGCCATGCCCAGGGTTGCCCTGGCAACTGTTGCTGGCCCCCAAAGCGGAAGTGGGCGGGTCCTGGCGCCCTTAAGCCCCCAGCCATGCCCAGGGTTGCCCTGGCAACTGTTGCTGGCCCCCAAAGCGGAAGTGGGCGGGTCCTGGCGCCCTTAAGCCCCAGCCATGCCCAGGCTTGCCCTTGCAACTGTTGCTGGCCCCCAAAGCGGAAGTGGGCGGGTCCTGGCGCCCTTAAGCCCCCAGCCATGCCCAGGGTTGCCCTGGCAACTGTTGCTGGCCCCCAAAGCGGAAGTGGGCGGGTCCTGGCGCCCTTAAGCCCCCAGCCATGCCCAGGGTTGCCCTGGCAACTGTTGCTTGCCCCCAAAGCGGAAGTGGGCGGGGCCTGGCGCCCTTAAGCAACCTGCCATGCCCAGGGTTGCCCTGGCAACTGTTGCTGGCCCCCAAAGCGGAAGTGGGCGGGGCCTGGCGCCCTTAAGCCCCCAGTCATGCCCAGGGTTGCCCTGGCAACTGTTGCTGGCCCCCAAAGCGGAAGTGGGCGGGTCCTGGCGCCCTTAAGCCCCCAGCCATGCCCAGGGTTGCCCTGGCAACTGTTGCTGGCCCCCAAAGCGGAAGTGGGCGGGGCCTGGCGCCCTTAAGCAACCTGCCATGCCCAGGTTGCCCTGGCAACTGTTGCTGGCCCTAAAGCGGATGTGGGCGGGTCCTGGCGCCCTTAAGCCCCCAGCCATGCCCAGGGTTGCCCTGGCAACTGTTGCTGTCCCCCAAAGCGGAAGTGGGCAGGTCCTGGTGGACTTAAGCCCCTGCCATGCCCAGGGTTGCCCTGGCAACTGTTGCTGGCCCCCAAAGCGGAAGTGGGCGGGTCCTGGCGCCCTTAAGCCCCCAGCCATGCCCAGGGTTGCCCTGGCAACTGTTGCTGGCCCCCAAAGCGGAAGTGGGCGGGTCCTGGCGCCCTTAAACCCCCAGCCATGCCCAGGGTTGCCCTGGCAACTGTTGCTGGCCCCCCAAAGCGGAAGTGGGCGGGGCCTGGCGCCCTTAAGCAACCTGCCATGCCCAGGGTTGCCCTGGCTACTGTTGCTGGCCCCAAAGCGGATGTGGGCGGGGCTTGGCGCCCTTAAGCCCCCTGCCATGCCCAGGGTTGCCCTGGCAACTGTTGCTGGGCCCCAAAGCGGATGTGGGCGGGCCCTGGCACCCTCCAGCCCCCAGCCTTGCCCAGGGTTGCCCTGGCAACTGTTGCTGGCCCCCAAAGCGGAAGTGGCCGGTCCTGGCGTCCTTAAGCCCCCAGCCATGCCCAGGGTTGCCCTGGCAACTGTTGCTGGCCCCCAAAGCGGAAGTGGGCGGGGCCTGGCGCCATTAAGCAACCTGCCATGCCCAGGGTTGCCCTGGCAACTGTTGCTGGCCCCCAAAGCGGAAGTGGGCGGGTCATGGCGCCCTTAAGCCCCCTGCCATGCCCAGGCTTGCCCTGGCAAATGTTGCTGACCCCCAAAGCGGAAGTGGGCGGGTCCTGGCGCCCTTAAGCCCCCAGCCATGCCCAGGGTTGCCCTGGCAACTGTTGCTGGCCCCCAAATTGAAGTGGGCGGGGCCTGGCGCCCATAAGCAACCTGCCATGCCCAGGGTTGCCCTGGCAACTGTTGCTGGCCCCCAAAGCGGAAGTGGGCGGGTCCTGGCGCCCTTAAGCCCCCAGCCATGCCCAGGGTTGCCCTGGCAACTGTTGCTGGCCCCCAAAGCGGAAGTGGGCGGGTCCTGGCGCCCTTAAGCCCCCAGCCATGCCCAGGGTTGCCCTGGCAACTGTTGCTGGGCCCCAAAGCGGATGTGGGCGGGCCCTGGCGCCCTTAAGCACCCAGCCATGCCCAGGGTTGCCCTGGCAACTGTTGCTGGCCCCCAAAGCGGAAGTGGGCGGGCCTGGCGCCCTTAAGGAACCTGCCATGCCCAGGGTTGCCCTGGCAACTGTTGCTGGCCCCCAAAGCGGATGTGGGCGTGTCATGGCGCCCTTAAGCCCCCTGCCATGCCCAGGCTTGCCCTGGCAACTGTTGCTGGCCCCCAAAGCGGAAGTGGGCGGGTCCTGGCGCCCTTAAGCCCCCAGCCATGCCCAGGGTTGCCCTGGCAACTGTTGCTGGCCCCCAAAGCGGAAGTGGACGGGGCCTGGCGCCCTTAAGCAACCTGCCATGCCCAGGGTTGCCCTGGCAACTGTTGCTGGCCCCCAAAGCGGAAGTGGGCGGGTCCTGGCGCCCTTAAGCCCCCAGCCATGCCCAGGGTTTCCCTGGCAACTGTTGCTGGCCCCCAAAGCGGAAGTGGGCGGGGCCTGGCGCCCTTAAGCCCCCAGCCATGCCCAGGGTTGCCCTGGCAACTGTTGCTGGCCCCAAAGCGGAAGTGGGCGGGTCCTGGCGCCCTTAAGCCCCCAGCCATGCCCAGGGTTGCCCTGGCAACTGTTGCTGGCCCCCAAAGCGGAAGTGGGCGGGGCCTGGCGCCCTTAAGCAACCTGCCATGCCCAGGGTTGCCCTGGCAACTGTTGCTGGCCCCCAAAGCGGAAGTGGGCGGGTCCTGGCGCCCTTAAGCCCCCAGCCATGCCCAGGGTTTCCCTGGCAACTGTTGCTGGCCCCCAAAGCGGAAGTGGGCGGGGCCTGGCGCCCTTAAGCAACCTGCCATGCCCAGGGTTGCCCTGGCAACTGTTGCTGGCCCCCAAAGCGGAAGTGGGCGGGTCATGGCACCCTTAAGCCCCCTGCCATGCCCAGGCTTGCCCTGGCAACTGTTGCTGGCCCCCAAAGCGGAAGTGGGCGGGTCCTGGCGCCCTAAAGCCCCCAGCCATGCCCAGGCTTGCCCTGGCAACTGTTGCTGGCCCCCAAAGCGGAAGTGGGCGGGTCCTGGCGCCCTTAAGCCCCCAGCCATGCCCAGGCTTGCCCTGTCAACTGTTGCTGGCCCCCAAAGCGGAAGTGGGCGGGTCCTGGCGCCCTTAAGCCCCCAGCCATGCCCAGGGTTGCCCTGGCAACTGTTGCTGGCCCCAAAAGCGGAAGTGGGAGGGTCCTGGCGCCCTTAAGCCCCCAGCCATGCCCAGTGTTGCCCTGGCAACTGTTGCTGGCCCCCAAAGCGGAAGTGGGCGGGTCCTGGCGCCCTTAAGCCCCAGCCATGCCCAGGGTTGCCCTGGCAACTGTTGCTGGCCCCCAAAGCGGAAGTGGGCGGGGCCTGGCGCCCTTAAGCAACCTGCCATGCCCAGGGTTGCCCTGGCAACTGTTGCTGGCCCCCAAAGCGGAAGTGGGCGGGTCCTGGCGCCCTTAAGCCCCCAGCCATGCCCAGGGTTGCCCTGGCAACTGTTGCTGGCCCCCAAAGCGGAAGTGGGCGGGTCCCTGGCGCCCTTAAGCCCCCAGCCATGCCCAGGGTTGCCCTGGCAACTGTTGCTGGCCCCCAAAGCGGAAGTGGGCGGGGCCTGGCGCCCTTAAGCAACCTGCCATGCCCAGGGTTGCCCTGGCAACTGTTGCTGGCCCCCAAAGCGGAAGTGGGCGGGGCCTGGCGCCCTTAAGCAACCTGCCATGCCCAGGGTTGCCCTGGCAACTGTTGCTGGCCCCAAAGCGGATGTGGGCGGGGCTTGGCGCCCTTAAGCAACCTGCCATGCCCAGGCTTGCCCTGGCAACTGTTGCTGGCCCCTAAAGCGGAAGTGGGCGGGTCCTGGCGCCCTTAAGCCCCCAGCCATGCCCAGGCTTGCCCTGGCAACTGTTGCTGGCCCCCAAAGCGGAAGTGGGCGGGTCATGGTGCCCTTAAGCCCCCTGCCATGCCCAGGCTTGCCCTGGCAACTGTTGCTGGCCCCCAAAGCGGAAGTGGGCGGGTCCTGGCGCCCTTAAGCCCCCAGCCATGCCCAGGCTTGCCCTGGCAACTGTTGCTGGCCCCCAAAGCGGAAGTGGGCGGGTCCTGGCGCTCTTAAGCCCCCAGCCATGCCCAGGGTTGCCCTGGCAACTGTTGCTGGCCCCCAAAGCGGAAGTGGGCGGGTCCTGGCGCCCTTAAGCCCCCAGCCATGCCCAGGGTTGCCCTGGCAACTGTTGCTGGCCCCCAAAGCGGAAGTGGGCGGGTCCTGGCGCCCTTAAGCCCCCAGCCATGCCCAGGGTTGCCCTGGCAACTGTTGCTGGCCCCCAAAGCGGAAGTGGGCGGGTCCTGGCGCCCTTAAGCAACCTGCCATGCCCAGGGTTGCCCTGGCAACTGTTGCTGGCCCTAAAGCGGATGTGGGCGGGTCCTGGCGCCCTTAAGCCCCCAGCCATGCCCAGGGTTGCCCTGGCAACTGTTGCTGTCCCCCAAAGCGGAAGTGGGCAGGTCCTGGTGCACTTAAGCCCCCTGCCATGCCCAGGGTTGCCCTGGCAACTGTTGCTGGCCCCCAAAGCGGAAGTGGGCGGGTCCTGGCGCCCTTAAGCCCCCAGCCATGCCCAGGGTTGCCCTGGCAACTGTTGCTGGCCCCCAAAGCGGAAGTGGGCGGGTCCTGGCGCCCTTAAACCCCCAGCCATGCCCAGGGTTGCCCTGGCAACTGTTGCTGGCCCCCAAAGCGGAAGTGGGCGGGGCCTGGCGCCCTTAAGCAACCTGCCATGCCCAGGGTTGCCCTGGCTACTGTTGCTGGCCCCAAAGCGGATGTGGGTGGGGCTTGGCGCCCTTAAGCCCCCTGCCATGCCCAGGGTTGCCCTGGCAACTGTTGCTGGGCCCCAAAGCGGATGTGGGCGGGCCCTGGCACCCTCCAGCCCCCAGCCTTGCCCAGGGTTGCCCTGGCAACTGTTGCTGGCCCCCAAAGCGGAAGTGGCCGGTCCTGGCGCCCTTAAGCCCCCAGCCATGCCCAGGGTTGCCCTGGCAACTGTTGCTGGCCCCCAAAGCGGAAGTGGGCGGGGCCTGGCGCCATTAAGCAACCTGCCATGCCCAGGGTTGCCCTGGCAACTGTTGCTGGCCCCCAAAGCGGAAGTGGGCGGGTCATGGCGCCCTTAAGCCCCCTGCCATGCCCAGGCTTGCCCTGGCAACTGTTGCTGACCCCCAAAGCGGAAGTGGGCGGGTCCTGGCGCCCTTAAGCCCCCAGCCATGCCCAGGGTTGCCCTGGCAACTGTTGCTGGCCCCCAAATTGAAGTGGGCGGGGCCTGGCGCCCATAAGCAACCTGCCATGCCCAGGGTTGCCCTGGCAACTGTTGCTGGCCCCCAAAGCGGAAGTGGGTGGGTCCTGGCGCCCTTAAGCCCCCAGCCATGCCCAGGGTTGCCCTGGCAACTGTTGCTGGCCCCCAAAGCGGAAGTGGGCGGGTCCTGGCGCCCTTAAGCCCCCAGCCATGCCCAGGCTTGCCCTTGCAACTGTTGCTGGCCCCCAAAGCGGAAGTGGGCGGGGCTTGGCGCCCTTAAGCCCCCTGCCATGCCCAGGGTTGCCCTGGCAACTGTTGCTGGGCCCCAAAGCGGATGTGGGCGGGCCCTGGCACCCTCCAGCCCCCAGCCGTGCCCAGGGTTGCCCTGGCAACTGTTGCTGGCCCCCAAAGCGGAAGTCGGCGGGTCCTGGCGCCCTTAAGCCCCCAGCCATGCCCAGGCTTGCCCTGGAAACTGTTGCTGACCCCCAAAGCGGAAGTGGGCGGGTCCTGGCGCCCTTAAGCCCCCAGCCATGCCCAGGGTTGCCCTGGCAACTGTTGCTGGCCCCCAAAGCGGAAGTGGACGGGGCCTGGCGCCCTTAAGCAACCTGCCATGCCCAGGGTTGCCCTGGCAACTGTTGCTGGCCCCCAAAGCGGAAGTGGGCGGGTCCTGGCGCCCTTAAGCCCCCAGCCATGCCCAGGCTTGCCCTGGCAACTGTTGCTGGCCCCCAAAGCGGAAGTGGGCGGGTCCTGGCGCCCTTAAGCCCCCAGCCATGCCTAGGGTTGCCCTGGCAACTGTTGCTGGCCCCCAAAGCGGAAGTGGGCGGGTCCTGGCGCCCTTAAGCCCCCAGCCATGCCCAGGGTTGCCCTGGCAACTGTTGCTGGCCCCCAAAGCGGAAGTGGGCGGGTCCTGGCGCCCTTAAGCCCCCAGCCATGCCCAGGGTTGCCCTGGCAACTGTTGCTGGCCCCCAAAGCGGAAGTGGGCGGGGCCTGGCGCCCTTAAGCAACCTGCCATGCCCAGGGTTGCCCTGGCAACTGTTGCTGGCCCTAAAGCGGATGTGGGCGGGTCCTGGCGCCCTTAAGCCCCCAGCCATGCCCAGGGTTGCCCTGGCAACTGTTGCTGTCCCCCAAAGCGGAAGTGGGCAGGTCCTGGTGCACTTAAGCCCCCTGCCATGCCCAGGGTTGCCCTGGCAACTGTTGCTGGCCCCCAAAGCGGAAGTGGGCGGGTCCTGGTGCCCTTAAGCCCCCAGCCATGCCCAGGGTTGCCCTGGCAACTGTTGCTGGCCCCCAAAGCGGAAGTGGGCGGGTCCTGGCGCCCTTAAACTTCCAGCCATGCCCAGGGTTGCCCTGGCAACTGTTGCTGGCCCCCAAAGCGGAAGTGGGCGGGGCCTGGCGCCCTTAAGCAACCTGCCATGCCCAGGGTTGCCCTGGCTACTGTTGCTGGCCCCAAAGCGGATGTGGGTGGGGCTTGGCGCCCTTAAGCCCCCTGCCATGCCCAGGGTTGCCCTGGCAACTGTTGCTGGGCCCCAAAGCGGATGTGGGCGGGCCCTGGCACCCTCCAGCCCCCAGCCTTGCCCAGGGTTGCCCTGGCAACTGTTGCTGGCCCCCAAAGCGGAAGTGGCCGGTCCTGGCGGCCTTAAGCCCCCAGCCATGCCCAGGGTTGCCCTGGCAACTGTTGCTGGCCCCCAAAGCGGAAGTGGGCGGGGCCTGGCGCCATTAAGCAACCTGCCATGCCCAGGGTTGCCCTGGCAACTGTTGCTGGCCCCCAAAGCGGAAGTGGGCGGGTCATGGCGCCCTTAAGCCCCCTGCCATGCCCAGGCTTGCCCTGGCAACTGTTGCTGACCCCCAAAGCGGAAGTGGGCGGGTCCTGGCGCCCTTAAGCCCCCAGCCATGCCCAGGGTTGCCCTGGCAACTGTTGCTGGCCCCCAAATTGAAGTGGGCGGGGCCTGGCGCCCATAAGCAACCTGCCATGCCCAGGGTTGCCCTGGCAACTGTTGCTGGCCCCCAAAGCGGAAGTGGGCGGGTCCTGGCGCCCTTAAGCCCCCAGCCATGCCCAGGGTTGCCCTGGCAACTGTTGCTGGCCCCCAAAGCGGAAGTGGGCGGGTCCTGGCGCCCTTAAGCCCCCAGCCATGCCCAGGCTTGCCCTTGCAACTGTTGCTGGCCCCCAAAGCGGAAGTGGGCGGGTCCTGGCGCCCTTAAGCCCCCAGCCATGCCCAGGGTTGCCCTGGCAACTGTTGCTGGCCCCCAAAGCGGAAGTGGGCGGGTCCTGGCGCCCTTAAGCCCCCAGCCATGCCCAGGGTTGCCCTGGCAACTGTTGCTTGCCCCCAAAGCGGAAGTGGGCGGGGCCTGGCGCCCTTAAGCAACCTGCCATGCCCAGGGTTGCCCTGGCAACTGTTGCTGGCCCCCAAAGCGGAAGTGGGCGGGGCCTGGCGCCCTTAAGCAACCTGCCATGCCCAGGGTTGCCCTGGCAACTGTTGCTGGCCCCAAAGCGGATGTGGGCGGGGCTTGGCGCCCTTAAGCCCCCTGCCATGCCCAGGGTTGCCCTGGCAACTGTTGCTGGGCCCCAAAGCGGATGTGGGCGGGCCCTGGCACCCTCCAGCCCCCAGCCGTGCCCAGGGTTGCCCTGGCAACTGTTGCTGGCCCCCAAAGCGGAAGTCGGCGGGTCCTGGCGCCCTTAAGCCCCCAGCCATGCCCAGGGTTGCCCTGGCAACTGTTGCTGGCCCCCAAAGCGGAAGTGGGCGGGGCCTGGCGCCCTTAAGCAACCTGCCATGCCCAGGGTTGCCCTGGCAACTGTTGCTGGCCCCCAAAGCGGATGTGGGCGGGTCATGGCACCCTCAAGCCCCCTGCCATGCCCAGGCTTGCCCTGGCAACTGTTGCTGGCCCCCAAAGCGGAAGTGGGCGGGTCCTGGCGCCCTTAAGCCCCCAGCCATGCCCAGGGTTTCCCTGGCAACTGTTGCTGGCCCCCAAAGCGGAAGTGGGCGGGGCCTGGCGCCCATAAGCAACCTGCCATGCCCAGGGTTGCCCTGGCAACTGTTGCTGGCCCCCAAAGCGGAAGTGGGCGGGGCCTGGCGCCCTTAAGCCCCCAGCCATGCCCAGGGTTGCCCTGGCAACTGTTGCTGGCCCCCAAAGCGGAAGTGGGCGGGTCCTGGCGCCCTTAAGCCCCGTGCCATGCCCAGGCTTGCCCTGGCAACTGTTGCTGGCCCCCAAAGCGGAAGTGGGCGGGTACTGGCGCACTTAAACCCCCTGCCATGCCCAGGGTTGCCCTGGCAACTGTTGCTGGCCCCCAAAGCGGAAGTGGGCGGGTCCTGGCGCCCTTAAGCCCCCAGCCATGCCCAGGGTTGCCCTGGCAACTGTTGCTGGCCCCCAAAGCGGAAGTGGGCGGGGCCTGGCGCCCTTAAGCAACCTGCCATGCCCAGGGTTGCCCTGGCAACTGTTGCTGGCCCCCAAAGCGGATGTGGGCGGGTCATGGCGCCCTTAAGCCCCCTGCCATGCCCAGGCTTGCCCTGGCAACTGTTGCTGGCCCCCAAAGCGGAAGTGGGCGGGTCCTGGCGCCCTTAAGCCCCCAGCCATGCCCAGGGTTGCCCTGGCAACTGTTGCTGGCCCCCAAAGCGGAAGTGGGCGGGGCCTGGCGCCCATAAGCAACCTGCCATGCCCAGGGTTGCCCTGGCAACTGTTGCTGGCCCCCAAAGCGGAAGTGGGCGGGGCCTGGCGCCCATAAGCAACCTGCCATGCCCAGGGTTGCCCTGGCAACTGTTGCTGGCCCCCAAAGCGGAAGTGGGCGGGTCCTGGCGCCCTTAAGCCCCGTGCCATGCCCAGGCTTGCCCTGGCAACTGTTGCTGGCCCCCAAAGCGGAAGTGGGCGGGTACTGGCGCACTTAAGCCCCCTGCCATGCCCAGGGTTGCCCTGGCAACTGTTGCTGGCCCCCAAAGCGGAATTGGGCGGGTCCTGGCGCCCTTAAGCCCCCAGTCATGCCCAGGGTTGCCCTGGCAACTGTTGCTGGCCCCAAAGCGGAAGTGGGCGGGTCCTGGCGCCCTTAAGCCCCCAGCCATGCCCAGGGTTGCCCTGGCAACTGTTGCTGGCCCCCAAAGCGGAAGTGGGCGGGGCCTGGCGCCCTTAAGCAACCTGCCATGCCCAGGGTTGCCCTGGCAACTGTTGCTGGCCCTAAAGCGGATGTGGGCGGGTCCTGGCGCCCTTAAGCCCCCAGCCATGCCCAGGGTTGCCCTGGCAACTGTTGCTGTCCCCCAAAGCGGAAGTGGGCAGGTCCTGGTGGACTTAAGCCCCCTGCCATGCCCAGGGTTGCCCTGGCAACTGTTGCTGGCCCCCAAAGCGGAAGTGGGCGGGTCCTGGCGCCCTTAAGCCCCCAGCCATGCCCAGGGTTGCCCTGGCAACTGTTGCTGGCCCCCAAAGCGGAAGTGGGCGGGTCCTGGCGCCCTTAAACCCCCAGCCATGCCCAGGGTTGCCCTGGCAACTGTTGCTGGCCCCCAAAGCGGAAGTGGGCGGGGCCTGGCGCCCTTAAGCAACCTGCCATGCCCAGGGTTGCCCTGGCTACTGTTGCTGGCCCCAAAGCGGATGTGGGCGGGGCTTGGCGCCCTTAAGCCCCCTGCCATGCCCAGGGTTGCCCTGGCAACTGTTGCTGGGCCCCAAAGCGGATGTGGGCGGGCCCTGGCACCCTCCAGCCCCCAGCCTTGCCCAGGGTTGCCCTGGCAACTGTTGCTGGCCCCCAAAGCGGAAGTGGCCGGTCCTGGCGTCCTTAAGCCCCCAGCCATGCCCAGGGTTGCCCTGGCAACTGTTGCTGGCCCCCAAAGCGGAAGTGGGTGGGTCCTGGCGCCCTTAAGCCCCCAGCCATGCCCAGGGTTGCCCTGGCAACTGTTGCTGGCCCCCAAATTGAAGTGGGCGGGGCCTGGCGCCCATAAGCAACCTGCCATGCCCAGGGTTGCCCTGGCAACTGTTGCTGGCCCCCAAAGCGGAAGTGGGCGGGTCCTGGCGCCCTTAAGCCCCCAGCCATGCCCAGGGTTGCCCTGGCAACTGTTGCTGGCCCCCAAAGCGGAAGTGGGCGGGTCCTGGCGCCCTTAAGCCCCGTGCCATGCCCAGGCTTGCCCTGGCAACTGTTGCTGGCCCCCAAAGC
Organism: Crinia signifera; assembly: GCF_055691185.1. Lineage (NCBI taxonomy): Eukaryota > Metazoa > Chordata > Amphibia > Anura > Myobatrachidae > Crinia > Crinia signifera. The sequence goes on from NW_028142431.1 coordinate 38,639, forward strand.
GGAAGTGGGCGGGTCCTGGCGCCCTTAAGCCCCCAGCCATGCCCAGGGTTGCCCTGGCAACTGTTGCTGGGCCCCAAAGCGGATGTGGGCGGGCCCTGGCGCCCTTAAGCACCCAGCCATGCCCAGGGTTGCCCTGGCAACTGTTGCTGGCCCCCAAAGCGGAAGTGGGCGGGGCCTGGCGCCCTTAAGGAACCTGCCATGCCCAGGGCTGCCCTGGCAACTGTTGCTGGCCCCCAAAGCGGATGTGGGCGTGTCATGGCGCCCTTAAGCCCCCTGCCATGCCCAGGCTTGCCCTGGCAACTGTTGCTGGCCCCCAAAGCGGAAGTGGGCGGGTCCTGGCGCCCTTAACCCCCCAGCCATGCCCAGGGTTGCCCTGGCAACTGTTGCTGGCCCCCAAAGCGGAAGTGGACGGGGCCTGGCGCCCTTAAGCAACCTGCCATGCCCAGGGTTGCCCTGGCAACTGTTGCTGGCCCCCAAAGCGGAAGTGGGCGGGTACTGGCGCCCTTAAGCCCCCAGCCATGCCCAGGGTTTCCCTGGCAACTGTTGCTGGCCCCCAAAGCGGAAGTGGGCGGGGCCTGGCGCCCTTAAGCCCCCAGCCATGCCCAGGGTTGCCCTGGCAACTGTTGCTGGCCCCCAAAGCGGAAGTGGGCGGGTCCTGGCGCCCTTAAGCCCCCAGCTATGCCCAGGGTTGCCCTGGCAACTGTTGCTGGCCCCCAAAGCGGAAGTGGGCGGGGCCTGGCGCCCTTAAGCAACCTGCCATGCCCAGGGTTGCCCTGGCAACTGTTGCTGGCCCCCAAAGCGGAAGTGGGCGGGTCCTGGCGCCCTTAAGCCCCCAGCCATGCCCAGGGTTTCCCTGGCAACTGTTGCTGGCCCCCAAAGCGGAAGTGGGCGGGGCCTGGCGCCCTTAAGCAACCTGCCATGCCCAGGGTTGCCCTGGCAACTGTTGCTGGCCCCCAAAGCGGAAGTGGGCGGGTCATGGCACCCTTAAGCCCCCTGCCATGCCCAGGCTTGCCCTGGCAACTGTTGCTGGCCCCCAAAGCGGAAGTGGGCGGGTCCTGGCGCCCTAAAGCCCCCAGCCATGCCCAGGCTTGCCCTGGCAACTGTTGCTGGCCCCCAAAGCGGAAGTGGGCGGGTCCTGGCGCCCTTAAGCCCCCAGCCATGCCCAGGGTTGCCCTGGCAACTGTTGCTGGCCCCCAAAGCGGAAGTGGGCGGGTCCTGGCGCCCTTAAGCCCCCAGCCATGCCCAGGGTTGCCCTGGCAACTGTTGCTGGCCCCCAAAGCGGAAGTGGGCGGGGCCTGGCGCCCTTAAGCAACCTGCCATGCCCAGGGTTGCCCTGGCAACTGTTGCTGGCCCCCAAAGCGGAAGTGGGCGGGGCCTGGCGCCCTTAAGCAACCTGCCATGCCCAGGGTTGCCCTGGCAACTGTTGCTGGCCCCAAAGCGGATGTGGGCGGGGCTTGGCGCCCTTAAGCCCCCTGCCATGCCCAGGGTTGCCCTGGCAACTGTTGCTGGGCCCCAAAGCGGATGTGGGCGGGCCCTGGCACCCTCCAGCCCCCAGCCGTGCCCAGGGTTGCCCTGGCAACTATTGCTGGCCCCCAAAGCGGAAGTCGGCGGGTCCTGGCACCCTTAAGCCCCCAGCCATGCCCAGGCTTGCCCTGGAAACTGTTGCTGACCCCCAAAGCGGAAGTGGGCGGGTCCTGGCGCCCTTAAGCCCCCAGCCATGCCCAGGGTTGCCCTGGCAACTGTTGCTGGCCCCCAAAGCGGAAGTGGGCGGGGCCTGGCGCCCATAAGCAACCTGCCATGCCCAGGGTTGCCCTGGCAACTATTGTTGGCCCCTAAAGCGGAAGTGGGCGGGTCCTGGCGCCCTTAAGCCCCCAGCCATGCCCAGGCTTGCCCTGGCAACTGTTGCTGGCCCCCAAAGCGGAAGTGGGCGGGTCATGGCGCCCTTAAGCCCCCTGCCATGCCCAGGCTTGCCCTGGCAACTGTTGCTGGCCCCCAAAGCGGAAGTGGGCGGGTCCTGGCGCCCTTAAGCCCCCAGCCATGCCCAGGCTTGCCCTGGCAACTGTTGCTGGCCCCCAAAGCGGAAGTGGGCGGGTCCTGGCGCTCTTAAGCCCCCAGCCATGCCCAGGGTTGCCCTGGCAACTGTTGCTGGCCCCCAAAGCGGAAGTGGGCGGGGCCTGGCGCCCTTAAGCAACCTGCCATGCCCAGGGTTGCCCTGGCAACTGTTGCTGGCCCTAAAGCGGATGTGGGCGGGTCCTGGCGCCCGTAAGCCCCCAGCCATGCCCAGGGTTGCCCTGGCAACTGTTGCTGTCCCCCAAAGCGGAAGTGGGCGGGTCCTGGCGCCCTTAAGCCCCCAGCCATGCCCAGGGTTGCCCTGGCAACTGTTGTTGGCCCCCAAATTGAAGTGGGCGGGGCCTGGCGCCCTTAAGCAACCTGCCATGCCCAGGGTTGCCCTGGCAACTGTTGCTGGCCCCCAAAGCGGAAGTGGGCGGGTCCTGGCGCCCTTAAGCCCCCAGCCATGCCCAGGGTTGCCCTGGCAACTGTTGCTGGCCCCCAAAGCGGAAGTGGGCGGGTCCTGGCGCCCTTAAGCCCCCAGCCATGCCCAGGCTTGCCCTTGCAACTGTTGCTGGCCCCCAAAGCGGAAGTGGGCGGGGCTTGGCGCCCTTAAGCCCCCTGCCATGCCCAGGGTTGCCCTGGCAACTGTTGCTGGGCCCCAAAGCGGATGTGGGCGGGCCCTGGCACCCTCCAGCCCCCAGCCGTGCCCAGGGTTGCCCTGGCAACTGTTGCTGGCCCCCAAAGCGGAAGTCGGCGGGTCCTGGCGCCCTTAAGCCCCCAGCCATGCCCAGGCTTGCCCTGGAAACTGTTGCTGACCCCCAAAGCGGAAGTGGGCGGGTCCTGGCGCCCTTAAGCCCCCAGCCATGCCCAGGGTTGCCCTGGCAACTGTTGCTGGCCCCCAAAGCGGAAGTGGACAGGGCCTGGCGCCCTTAAGCAACCTGCCATGCCCAGGGTTGCCCTGGCAACTGTTGCTGGCCCCCAAAGCGGAAGTGGGCGGGTCCTGGCACCCTTAAGCCCCCAGCCATGCCCAGGCTTGCCCTGGCAACTGTTGCTGGCCCCCAAAGCGGAAGTGGGCGGGTCCTGGCGCCCTTAAGCCCCCAGCCATGCCCAGGGTTGCCCTGGCAACTGTTGCTGGCCCCCAAAGCGGAAGTGGGCGGGTCCTGGCGCCCTTAAGCCCCCAGCCATGCCCAGGGTTGCCCTGGCAACTGTTGCTGGCCCCCAAAGCGGAAGTGGGCGGGTCCTGGCGCCCTTAAGCCCCCAGCCATGCCCAGGGTTGCCCTGGCAACTGTTGCTGGCCCCCAAAGCGGAAGTGGGCGGGGCCTGGCGCCCTTAAGCAACCTGCCATGCCCAGGGTTGCCCTGGCAACTGTTGCTGGCCCTAAAGCGGATGTGGGCGGGTCCTGGCGCCCTTAAGCCCCCAGCCATGCCCAGGGTTGCCCTGGCAACTGTTGCTGTCCCCCAAAGCGGAAGTGGGCAGGTCCTGGTGCACTTAAGCCCCCTGCCATGCCCAGGGTTGCCCTGGCAACTGTTGCTGGCCCCCAAAGCGGAAGTGGGCGGGTCCTGGTGCCCTTAAGCCCCCAGCCATGCCCAGGGTTGCCCTGGCAACTGTTGCTGGCCCCCAAAGCGGAAGTGGGCGGGTCCTGGCGCCCTTAAACCCCCAGCCATGCCCAGGGTTGCCCTGGCAACTGTTGCTGGCCCCCAAAGCTGAAGTGGGCGGGGCCTGGCGCCCTTAAGCAACCTGCCATGCCCAGGGTTGCCCTGGCTACTGTTGCTGGCCCCAAAGCGGATGTGGGTGGGGCTTGGCGCCCTTAAGCCCCCTGCCATGCCCAGGGTTGCCCTGGCAACTGTTGCTGGGCCCCAAAGCGGATGTGGGCGGGCCCTGGCACCCTCCAGCCCCCAGCCTTGCCCAGGGTTGCCCTGGCAACTGTTGCTGGCCCCCAAAGCGGAAGTGGCCGGTCCTGGCGGCCTTAAGCCCCCAGCCATGCCCAGGGTTGCCCTGGCAACTGTTGCTGGCCCCCAAAGCGGAAGTGGGCGGGGCCTGGCGCCATTAAGCAACCTGCCATGCCCAGGGTTGCCCTGGCAACTGTTGCTGGCCCCCAAAGCGGAAGTGGGCGGGTCATGGCGCCCTTAAGCCCCCTGCCATGCCCAGGCTTGCCCTGGCAACTGTTGCTGACCCCCAAAGCGGAAGTGGGCGGGTCCTGGCGCCCTTAAGCCCCCAGCCATGCCCAGGGTTGCCCTGGCAACTGTTGCTGGCCCCCAAATTGAAGTGGGCGGGGCCTGGCGCCCATAAGCAACCTGCCATGCCCAGGGTTGCCCTGGCAACTGTTGCTGGCCCCCAAAGCGGAAGTGGGCGGGTCCTGGCGCCCTTAAGCCCCCAGCCATGCCCAGGGTTGCCCTGGCAACTGTTGCTTCCCCCCAAAGCGGAAGTGGGCGGGGCCTGGCGCCCTTAAGCAACCTGCCATGCCCAGGGTTGCCCTGGCAACTGTTGCTGGCCCCCAAAGCGGAAGTGGGCGGGGCCTGGCGCCCTTAAGCAACCTGCCATGCCCAGGGTTGCCCTGGCAACTGTTGCTGGCCCCAAAGCGGATGTGGGCGGGGCTTGGCGCCCTTAAGCCCCCTGCCATGCCCAGGGTTGCCCTGGCAACTGTTGCTGGGCCACAAAGCGGATGTGGGCGGGCCCTGGCACCCTCCAGCCCCCAGCCGTGCCCAGGGTTGCCCTGGCAACTGTTGCTGGCCCCAAAGCGGAAGTCGGCGGGTCCTGGCGCCCTTAAGCCCCCAGCCATGCCCAGGGTTGCCCTGGAAACTGTTGCTGGCCCCCAAAGCGGAAGTGGGCGGGGCCTGGCGCCCTTAAGCAACCTGCCATGCCCAGGGTTGCCCTGGCAACTGTTGCTGGCCCCCAAAGCGGATGTGGGCGGGTCATGGCACCCTCAAGCCCCCTGCCATGCCCAGGCTTGCCCTGGCAACTGTTGCTGGCCCCCAAAGCGGAAGTGGGCGGGTCCTGGCGCCCTTAAGCCCCCAGCCATGCCCAGGGTTGCCCTGGCAACTGTTGCTGGCCCCCAAAGCGGAAGTGGGCGGGGCCTGGCGCCCATAAGCAACCTGCCATGCCCAGGGTTGCCCTGGCAACTGTTGCTGGCCCCCAAAGCGGAAGTGGGCGGGGCCTGGCGCCCTTAAGCCCCCAGCCATGCCCAGGGTTGCCCTGGCAACTGTTGCTGGCCCCCAAAGCGGAAGTGGGCGGGTCCTGGCGCCCTTAAGCCCCGTGCCATGCCCAGGCTTGCCCTGGCAACTGTTGCTGGCCCCCAAAGCGGAAGTGGGCGGGTACTGGCGCACTTAAACCCCCTGCCATGCCCAGGGTTGCCCTGGCAACTGTTGCTGGCCCCCAAAGCGGAAGTGGGCGGGTCCTGGCGCCCTTAAGCCCCCAGCCATGCCCAGGGTTGCCCTGGCAACTGTTGCTGGCCCCCAAAGCGGAAGTGGGCGGGGCCTGGCGCCCTTAAGCAACCTGCCATGCCCAGGGTTGCCCTGGCAACTGTTGCTGGCCCCCAAAGCGGATGTGGGCGGGTCATGGCGCCCTTAAGCCCCCTGCCATGCCCAGGCTTGCCCTGGCAACTGTTGCTGGCCCCCAAAGCGGAAGTGGGCGGGTCCTGGCGCCCTTAAGCCCCCAGCCATGCCCAGGGTTGCCCTGGCAACTGTTGCTGGCCCCAAAGCGGAAGTGGGCGGGGCCTGGCGCCCATAAGCAACCTGCCATGCCCAGGGTTGCCCTGGCAACTGTTGCTGGCCCCCAAAGCGGAAGTGGGCGGGGCCTGGCGCCCATAAGCAACCTGCCATGCCCAGGGTTGCCCTGGCAACTGTTGCTGGCCCCCAAAGCGGAAGTGGGCGGGTCCTGGCGCCCTTAAGCCCCGTGCCATGCCCAGGCTTGCCCTGGCAACTGTTGCTGGCCCCCAAAGCGGAAGTGGGCGGGTACTGGCGCACTTAAGCCCCCTGCCATGCCCAGGGTTGCCCTGGCAACTGTTGCTGGCCCCCAAAGCGGAATTGGGCGGGTCCTGGCGCCCTTAAGCCCCCAGTCATGCCCAGGGTTGCCCTGGCAACTGTTGCTGGCCCCAAAGCGGAAGTGGGCGGGTCCTGGCGCCCTTAAGCCCCCAGCCATGCCCAGGGTTGCCCTGGCAACTGTTGCTGGCCCCCAAAGCGGAAGTGGGCGGGGCCTGGCGCCCTTAAGCAACCTGCCATGCCCAGGGTTGCCCTGGCAACTGTTGCTGGCCCTAAAGCGGATGTGGGCGGGTCCTGGCGCCCTTAAGCCCCCAGCCATGCCCAGGGTTGCCCTGGCAACTGTTGCTGTCCCCCAAAGCGGAAGTGGGCAGGTCCTGGTGGACTTAAGCCCCCTGCCATGCCCAGGGTTGCCCTGGCAACTGTTGCTGGCCCCCAAAGCGGAAGTGGGCGGGTCCTGGCGCCCTTAAGCCCCCAGCCATGCCCAGGGTTGCCCTGGCAACTGTTGCTGGCCCCCAAAGCGGAAGTGGGCGGGTCCTGGCGCCCTTAAACCCCCAGCCATGCCCAGGGTTGCCCTGGCAACTGTTGCTGGCCCCCAAAGCGGAAGTGGGCGGGGCCTGGCGCCCTTAAGCAACCTGCCATGCCCAGGGTTGCCCTGGCTACTGTTGCTGGCCCCAAAGCGGATGTGGGCGGGGCTTGGCGCCCTTAAGCCCCCTGCCATGCCCAGGGTTGCCCTGGCAACTGTTGCTGGGCCCCAAAGCGGATGTGGGCGGGCCCTGGCACCCTCCAGCCCCCAGCCTTGCCCAGGGTTGCCCTGGCAACTGTTGCTGGCCCCCAAAGCGGAAGTGGCCGGTCCTGGCGTCCTTAAGCCCCCAGCCATGCCCAGGGTTGCCCTGGCAACTGTTGCTGGCCCCCAAAGCGGAAGTGGGCGGGTCCTGGCGCCCTTAAGCCCCCAGCCATGCCCAGGGTTGCCCTGGCAACTGTTGCTGGCCCCCAAATTGAAGTGGGCGGGGCCTGGCGCCCATAAGCAACCTGCCATGCCCAGGGTTGCCCTGGCAACTGTTGCTGGCCCCCAAAGCGGAAGTGGGCGGGTCCTGGCGCCCTTAAGCCCCCAGCCATGCCCAGGGTTGCCCTGGCAACTGTTGCTAGCCCCCAAAGCGGAAGTGGGCGGGTCCTGGCGCCCTTAAGCCCCGTGCCATGCCCAGGCTTGCCCTGGCAACTGTTGCTGGCCCCCAAAGCGGAAGTGGGCGGGTCCTGGCGCCCTTAAGCCCCCAGCCATGCCCAGGGTTGCCCTGGCAACTGTTGCTGGGCCCCAAAGCGGATGTGGGCGGGCCCTGGCGCCCTTAAGCACCCAGCCATGCCCAGGGTTGCCCTGGCAACTGTTGCTGGCCCCCAAAGCGGAAGTGGGCGGGGCCTGGCGCCCTTAAGGAACCTGCCATGCCCAGGGTTGCCCTGGCAACTGTTGCTGGCCCCCAAAGCGGATGTGGGCGTGTCATGGCGCCCTTAAGCCCCCTGCCATGCCCAGGCTTGCCCTGGCAACTGTTGCTGGCCCCCAAAGCGGAAGTGGGCGGGTCCTGGCGCCCTTAAGCCCCCAGCCATGCCCAGGGTTGCCCTGGCAACTGTTGCTGGCCCCCAAAGCGGAAGTGGACGGGGCCTGGCGCCCTTAAGCAACCTGCCATGCCCAGGGTTGCCCTGGCAACTGTTGCTGGCCCCTAAAGCGGAAGTGGGCGGGTCCTGGCGCCCTTAAGCCCCCAGCCATGCCCAGGGTTTCCCTGGCAACTGTTGCTGGCCCCCAAAGCGGAAGTGGGCGGGGCCTGGCGCCCTTAAGCCCCCAGCCATGCCCAGGGTTGCCCTGGCAACTGTTGCTGGCCCCCAAAGCGGAAGTGGGCGGGTCCTGGCGCCCTTAAGCCCCCAGCCATGCCCAGGGTTGCCCTGGCAACTGTTGCTGGCCCCCAAAGCGGAAGTGGGCGGGGCCTGGCGCCCTTAAGCAACCTGCCATGCCCAGGGTTGCCTTGGCAACTGTTGCTGGCCCCCAAAGCGGAAGTGGGCGGGTCCTGGCGCCCTTAAGCCCCCAGCCATGCCCAGGGTTTCCCTGGCAACTGTTGCTGGCCCCCAAAGCGGAAGTGGGCGGGGCCTGGCGCCCTTAAGCAACCTGCCATGCCCAGGGTTGCCCTGGCAACTGTTGCTGGCCCCCAAAGCGGAAGTGGGCGGGTCATGGCACCCTTAAGCCCCCTGCCATGCCCAGGCTTGCCCTGGCAACTGTTGCTGGCCCCCAAAGCGGAAGTGGGCGGGTCCTGGCGCCCTAAAGCCCCCAGCCATGCCCAGGCTTGCCCTGGCAACTGTTGCTGGCCCCCAAAGCGGAAGTGGGCGGGTCCTGGCGCCCTTAAGCCCCCAGCCATGCCCAGGCTTGCCCTGTCAACTGTTGCTGGCCCCCAAAGCGGAAGTGGGCGGGTCCTGGCGCCCTTAAGCCCCCAGCCATGCCCAGGGTTGCCCTGGCAACTGTTGCTGGCCCCAAAAGCGGAAGTGGGAGGGTCCTGGCGCCCTTAAGCCCCCAGCCATGCCCAGGGTTGCCCTGGCAACTGTTGCTGGCCCCCAAAGCGGAAGTGGGCGGGTCCTGGCGCCCTTAAGCCCCCAGCCATGCCCAGGGTTGCCCTGGCAACTGTTGCTGGCCCCCAAAGCGGAAGTGGGCGGGGCCTGGCGCCCTTAAGCAACCTGCCATGCCCAGGGTTGCCCTGGCAACTGTTGCTGGCCCCCAAAGCGGAAGTGGGCGGGTCCTGGCGCCCTTAAGCCCCCAGCCATGCCCAGGGTTGCCCTGGCAACTGTTGCTGGCCCCCAAAGCGGAAGTGGGCGGGTCCTGGCGCCCTTAAGCCCCCAGCCATGCCCAGGGTTGCCCTGGCAACTGTTGCTGGGCCCCAAAGCGGATGTGGGCGGGCCCTGGCACCCTCCAGCCCCCAGCCGTGCCCAGGGTTGCCCTGGCAACTATTGCTGGCCCCCAAAGCGGAAGTCGGCGGGTCCTGGCACCCTTAAGCCCCCAGCCATGCCCAGGCTTGCCCTGGAAACTGTTGCTGACCCCCAAAGCGGAAGTGGGCGGGTCCTGGCGCCCTTAAGCCCCCAGCCATGCCCAGGGTTGCCCTGGCAACTGTTGCTGGCCCCCAAAGCGGAAGTGGGCGGGGCCTGGCGCCCATAAGCAACCTGCCATGCCCAGGCTTGCCCTGGCAACTGTTGCTGGCCCCTAAAGCGGAAGTGGGCGGGTCCTGGCGCCCTTAAGCCCCCAGCCATGCCCAGGCTTGCCCTGGCAACTGTTGCTGGCCCCCAAAGCGGAAGTGGGCGGGTCATGGCGCCCTTAAGCCCCCTGCCATGCCCAGGCTTGCCCTGGCAACTGTTGCTGGCCCCCAAAGCGGAAGTGGGCGGGTCCTGGCGCCCTTAAGCCCCCAGCCATGCCCAGGCTTGCCCTGGCAACTGTTGCTGGCCCCCAAAGCGGAAGTGGGCGGGTCCTGGCGCTCTTAAGCCCCCAGCCATGCCCAGGGTTGCCCTGGCAACTGTTGCTGGCCCCCAAAGCGGAAGTGGGCGGGTCCTGGCGCCCTTAAGCCCCCAGCCATGCCCAGGGTTGCCCTGGCAACTGTTGCTGGCCCCCAAAGCGGAAGTGGGCGGGTCCTGGCGCCCTTAAGCCCCCAGCCATGCCCAGGGTTGCCCTGGCAACTGTTGCTGGCCCCCAAAGCGGAAGTGGGAGGGGCCTGGCGCCCTTAAGCAACCTGCCATGCCCAGGGTTGCCCTGGCAACTGTTGCTGGCCCTAAAGCGGATGTGGGCGGGTCCTGGCGCCGTTAAGCCCCCAGCCATGCCCAGGGTTGCCCTGGCAACTGTTGCTGTCCCCCAAAGCGGAAGTGGGCGGGGCCTGGCGCCCTTAAGCAACCTGCCATGCCCAGGGTTGCCCTGGCAACTGTTGCTGGCCCCCAAAGCGGAAGTGGGCGGGGCCTGGCGCCCTTAAGCAACCTGCCATGCCCAGGGTTGCCCTGGCAACTGTTGCTGGCCCCAAAGCGGATGTGGGCGGGGCTTGGCGCCCTTAAGCCCCCAGCCATGCCCAGGGTTGCCCTGGCAACTGTTGCTGGCCCCCAAAGCGGAAGTGGGCGGGTCCTGGCGCCCTTAAGCCCCCAGCCATGCCCAGGCTTGCCCTTGCAACTGTTGCTGGCCCCCAAAGCGGAAGTGGGCGGGGCTTGGCGCCCTTAAGCCCCCTGCCATGCCCAGGGTTGCCCTGGCAACTGTTGCTGGGCCCCAAAGCGGATGTGGGCGGGCCCTGGCACCCTCCAGCCCCCAGCCGTGCCCAGGGTTGCCCTGGCAACTGTTGCTGGCCCCCAAAGCGGAAGTCGGCGGGTCCTGGCGCCCTTAAGCCCCCAGCCATGCCCAGGCTTGCCCTGGAAACTGTTGCTGACCCCCAAAGCGGAAGTGGGCGGGTCCTGGCGCCCTTAAGCCCCCAGCCATGCCCAGGGTTGCCCTGGCAACTGTTGCTGGCCCCCAAAGCGGAAGTGGACAGGGCCTGGCGCCCTTAAGCAACCTGCCATGCCCAGGGTTGCCCTGGCAACTGTTGCTGGCCCCCAAAGCGGAAGTGGGCGGGTCCTGGCGCCCTTAAGCCCCCAGCCATGCCCAGGCTTGCCCTGGCAACTGTTGCTGGCCCCCAAAGCGGAAGTGGGCGGGTCCTGGCGCCCTTAAGCCCCCAGCCATGCCCAGGGTTGCCCTGGCAACTGTTGCTGGCCCCCAAAGCGGAAGTGGGCGGGTCCTGGCGCCCTTAAGCCCCCAGCCATGCCCAGGGTTGCCCTGGCAACTGTTGCTGGCCCCCAAAGCGGAAGTGGGCGGGTCCTGGCGCCCTTAAGCCCCCAGCCATGCCCAGGGTTGCCCTGGCAACTGTTGCTGGCCCCCAAAGCGGAAGTGGGCGGGGCCTGGCGCCCTTAAGCAACCTGCCATGCCCAGGGTTGCCCTGGCAACTGTTGCTGGCCCTAAAGCGGATGTGGGCGGGTCCGGGCGCCCTTAAGCCCCCAGCCATGCCCAGGGTTGCCCTGGCAACTGTTGCTGTCCCCCAAAGCGGAAGTGGGCAGGTCCTGGTGCACTTAAGCCCCCTGCCATGCCCAGGGTTGCCCTGGCAACTGTTGCTGGCCCCCAAAGCGGAAGTGGGCGGGTCCTGGTGCCCCTTAAGCCCCCAGCCATGCCCAGGGTTGCCCTGGCAACTGTTGCTGGCCCCCAAAGCGGAAGTGGGCGGGTCCTGGCGCCCTTAAACCCCCAGCCATGCCCAGGGTTGCCCTGGCAACTGTTGCTGGCCCCCAAAGCGGAAGTGGGCGGGGCCTGGCGCCCTTAAGCAACCTGCCATGCCCAGGGTTGCCCTGGCTACTGTTGCTGGCCCCAAAGCGGATGTGGGTGGGGCTTGGCGCCCTTAAGCCCCCTGCCATGCCCAGGGTTGCCCTGGCAACTGTTGCTGGGCCCCAAAGCGGATGTGGGCGGGCCCTGGCACTTTCCAGCCCCCAGCCTTGCCCAGGGTTGCCCTGGCAACTGTTGCTGGCCCCCAAAGCGGAAGTGGCCGGTCCTGGCGGCCTTAAGCCCCCAGCCATGCCCAGGGTTGCCCTGGCAACTGTTGCTGGCCCCCAAAGCGGAAGTGGGCGGGGCCTGGCGCCATTAAGCAACCTGCCATGCCCAGGGTTGCCCTGGCAACTGTTGCTGGCCCCCAAAGCGGAAGTGGGCGGGTCATGGCGCCCTTAAGCCCCCTGCCATGCCCAGGCTTGCCCTGGCAACTGTTGCTGACCCCCAAAGCGGAAGTGGGCGGGTCCTGGCGCCCTTAAGCCCCCAGCCATGCCCAGGGTTGCCCTGGCAACTGTTGCTGGCCCCCAAATTGAAGTGGGCGGGGCCTGGCGCCCATAAGCAACCTGCCATGCCCAGGGTTGCCCTGGCAACTGTTGCTTGCCCCCAAAGCGGAAGTGGGCGGGGCCTGGCGCCCTTAAGCAACCTGCCATGCCCAGGGTTGCCCTGGCAACTGTTGCTGGCCCCCAAAGCGGAAGTGGGCGGGTCCTGGCGCCCTTAAGCCCCCAGCCATGCCCAGGGTTGCCCTGGCAACTGTTGCTTGCCCCCAAAGCGGAAGTGGGCGGGGCCTGGCGCCCTTAAGCAACCTGCCATGCCCAGGGTTGCCCTGGCAACTGTTGCTGGCCCCCAAAGCGGAAGTGGGCGGGGCCTGGCGCCCTTAAGCAAGCTGCCATGCCCAGGGTTGCCCTGGCAACTGTTGCTGGCCCCAAAGCGGATGTGGGCGGGGCTTGGCGCCCTTAAGCCCCCTGCCATGCCCAGGGTTGCCCTGGCAACTGTTGCTGGGCCCCAAAGCGGATGTGGGCGGGCCCTGGCACCCTCCAGCCCCCAGCCGTGCCCAGGGTTGCCCTGGCAACTGTTGCTGGCCCCCAAAGCGGAAGTCGGCGGGTCCTGGCGCCCTTAAGCCCCCAGCCATGCCCAGGGTTGCCCTGGCAACTGTTGCTGGCCCCCAAAGCGGAAGTGGGCGGGGCCTGGCGCCCTTAAGCAACCTGCCATGCCCAGGGTTGCCCTGGCAACTGTTGCTGGCCCCCAAAGCGGATGTGGGCGGGTCATGGCACCCTCAAGCCCCCTGCCATGCCCAGGCTTGCCCTGGCAACTGTTGCTGGCCCCAAAGCGGAAGTGGGCGGGTCCTGGCGCCCTTAAGCCCCCAGCCATGCCCAGGGTTGCCCTGGCAACTGTTGCTGGCCCCCAAAGCGGAAGTGGGCGGGGCCTGGCGCCCATAAGCAACCTGCCATGCCCAGGGTTGCCCTGGCAACTGTTGCTGGCCCCCAAAGCGGAAGTGGGCGGGGCCTGGCGCCCTTAAGCCCCCAGCCATGCCCAGGGTTGCCCTGGCAACTGTTGCTGGCCCCCAAAGCGGAAGTGGGCGGGTCCTGGCGCCCTTAAGCCCCGTGCCATGCCCAGGCTTGCCCTGGCAACTGTTGCTGGCCCCCAAAGCGGAAGTGGGCGGGTACTGGCGCACTTAAACCCCCTGCGATGCCCAGGGTTGCCCTGGCAACTGTTGCTGGCCCCCAAAGCGGAAGTGGGCGGGTCCTGGCGCCCTTAAGCCCCCAGCCATGCCCAGGGTTGCCCTGGCAACTGTTGCTGGCCCCCAAAGCGGAAGTGGGCGGGGCCTGGCGCCCTTAAGCAACCTGCCATGCCCAGGGTTGCCCTGGCAACTGTTGCTGGCCCCCAAAGCGGATGTGGGCGGGTCATGGCGCCCTTAAGCCCCCTGCCATGCCCAGGCTTGCCCTGGCAACTGTTGCTGGCCCCCAAAGCGGAAGTGGGCGGGTCCTGGCGCCCTTAAGCCCCCAGCCATGCCCAGGGTTGCCCTGGCAACTGTTGCTGGCCCCCAAAGCGGAAGTGGGCGGGGCCTGGCGCCCATAAGCAACCTGCCATGCCCAGGGTTGCCCTGGCAACTGTTGCTGGCCCCCAAAGCGGAAGTGGGCGGGGCCTGGCGCCCATAAGCAACCTGCCATGCCCAGGGTTGCCCTGGCAACTGTTGCTGGCCCCCAAAGCGGAAGTGGGCGGGTCCTGGCGCCCTTAAGCCCCGTGCCATGCCCAGGCTTGCCCTGGCAACTGTTGCTGGCCCCCAAAGCGGAAGTGGGCGGGTACTGGCGCACTTAAGCCCCCTGCCATGCCCAGGGTTGCCCTGGCAACTGTTGCTGGCCCCCAAAGCGGAATTGGGCGGGTCCTGGCGCCCTTAAGCCCCCAGTCATGCCCAGGGTTGCCCTGGCAACTGTTGCTGGCCCCAAAGCGGAAGTGGGCGGGTCCTGGCGCCCTTAAGCCCCCAGCCATGCCCAGGGTTGCCCTGGCAACTGTTGCTGGCCCCCAAAGCGGAAGTGGGCGGGGCCTGGCGCCCTTAAGCAACCTGCCATGCCCAGGGTTGCCCTGGCAACTGTTGCTGGCCCTAAAGCGGATGTGGGCGGGTCCTGGCGCCCTTAAGCCCCCAGCCATGCCCAGGGTTGCCCTGGCAACTGTTGCTGTCCCCCAAAGCGGAAGTGGGCAGGTCCTGGTGGACTTAAGCCCCCTGCCATGCCCAGGGTTGCCCTGGCAACTGTTGCTGGCCCCCAAAGCGGAAGTGGGCGGGTCCTGGCGCCCTTAAGCCCCCAGCCATGCCCAGGGTTGCCCTGGCAACTGTTGCTGGCCCCCAAAGCGGAAGTGGGCGGGTCCTGGCGCCCTTAAACCCCCAGCCATGCCCAGGGTTGCCCTGGCAACTGTTGCTGGCCCCCAAAGCGGAAGTGGGGCGGGGCCTGGCGCCCTTAAGCAACCTGCCATGCCCAGGGTTGCCCTGGCTACTGTTGCTGGCCCCAAAGCGGATGTGGGCGGGGCTTGGTGCCCTTAAGCCCCCTGCCATGCCCAGGGTTGCCCTGGCAACTGTTGCTGGGCCCCAAAGCGGATGTGGGCGGGCCCTGGCACCCTCCAGCCCCCAGCCTTGCCCAGGGTTGCCCTGGCAACTGTTGCTGGCCCCCAAAGCGGAAGTGGCCGGTCCTGGCGTCCTTAAGCCCCCAGCCATGCCCAGGGTTGCCCTGGCAACTGTTGCTGGCCCCCAAAGCGGAAGTGGGCGGGTCCTGGCGCCCTTAAGCCCCCAGCCATGCCCAGGGTTGCCCTGGCAACTGTTGCTGGCCCCCAAATTGAAGTGGGCGGGGCCTGGCGCCCATAAGCAACCTGCCATGCCCAGGGTTGCCCTGGCAACTGTTGCTGGCCCCCAAAGCGGAAGTGGGCGGGTCCTGGCGCCCTTAAGCCCCCAGCCATGCCCAGGGTTGCCCTGGCAACTGTTGCTGGCCCCCAAAGCGGAAGTGGGCGGGTCCTGGCGCCCTTAAGCCCCCAGCCATGCCCAGGGTTGCCCTGGCAACTGTTGCTGGGCCCCAAAGCGGATGTGGGCGGGCCCTGGCGCCCTTAAGCACCCAGCCATGCCCAGGGTTGCCCTGGCAACTGTTGCTGGCCCCCAAAGCGGAAGTGGGCGGGGCCTGGCGCCCTTAAGGAACCTGCCATGCCCAGGGTTGCCCTGGCAACTGTTGCTGGCCCCCAAAGCGGATGTGGGCGTGTCATGGCGCCCTTAAGCCCCCTGCCATGCCCAGGCTTGCCCTGGCAACTGTTGCTGGCCCCCAAAGCGGAAGTGGGCGGGTCCTGGCGCCCTTAAGCCCCCAGCCATGCCCAGGGTTGCCCTGGCAACTGTTGCTGGCCCCCAAAGCGGAAGTGGACGGGGCCTGGCGCCCTTAAGCAACCTGCCATGCCCAGGGTTGCCCTGGCAACTGTTGCTGGCCCCCAAAGCGGAAGTGGGCGGGTCCTGGCGCCCTTAAGCCCCCAGCCATGCCCAGGGTTTCCCTGGCAACTGTTGCTGGCCCCCAAAGCGGAAGTGGGCGGGGCCTGGCGCCCTTAAGCCCCCAGCCATGCCCAGGGTTGCCCTGGCAACTGTTGCTGGCCCCCAAAGCGGAAGTGGGCGGGTCCTGGCGCCCTTAAGCCCCCAGCCATGCCCAGGGTTGCCCTGGCAACTGTTGCTGGCCCCCAAAGCGGAAGTGGGCGGGGCCTGGCGCCCTTAAGCAACCTGCCATGCCCAGGGTTGCCCTGGCAACTGTTGCTGGCCCCCAAAGCGGAAGTGGGCGGGTCCTGGCGCCCTTAAGCCCCCAGCCATGCCCAGGGTTTCCCTGGCAACTGTTGCTGGCCCCCAAAGCGGAAGTGGGCGGGGCCTGGCGCCCTTAAGCAACCTGCCATGCCCAGGGTTGCCCTGGCAACTGTTGCTGGCCCCCAAAGCGGAAGTGGGCGGGTCATGGCACCCTTAAGCCCCCTGCCATGCCCAGGCTTGCCCTGGCAACTGTTGCTGGCCCCCAAAGCGGAAGTGGGCGGGTCCTGGCGCCCTAAAGCCCCCAGCCATGCCCAGGCTTGCCCTGGCAACTGTTGCTGGCCCCCAAAGCGGAAGTGGGAGGGTCCTGGCGCCCTTAAGCCCCCAGCCATGCCCAGGCTTGCCCTGTCAACTGTTGCTGGCCCCCAAAGCGGAATTGGGCGGGTCCTGGCGCCCTTAAGCCCCCAGTCATGCCCAGGGTTGCCCTGGCAACTGTTGCTGGCCCCAAAGCGGAAGTGGGCGGGTCCTGGCGCCCTTAAGCCCCCAGCCATGCCCAGGGTTGCCCTGGCAACTGTTGCTGGCCCCCAAAGCGGAAGTGGGCGGGGCCTGGCGCCCTTAAGCAACCTGCCATGCCCAGGGTTGCCCTGGCAACTGTTGCTGGCCCTAAAGCGGATGTGGGCGGGTCCTGGCGCCCTTAAGCCCCCAGCCATGCCCAGGGTTGCCCTGGCAACTGTTGCTGTCCCCCAAAGCGGAAGTGGGCAGGTCCTGGTGGACTTAAGCCCCCTGCCATGCCCAGGGTTGCCCTGGCAACTGTTGCTGGCCCCCAAAGCGGAAGTGGGCGGGTCCTGGCGCCCTTAAGCCCCCAGCCATGCCCAGGGTTGCCCTGGCAACTGTTGCTGGCCCCCAAAGCGGAAGTGGGCGGGTCCTGGCGCCCTTAAACCCCCAGCCATGCCCAGGGTTGCCCTGGCAACTGTTGCTGGCCCCCAAAGCGGAAGTGGGCGGGGCCTGGCGCCCTTAAGCAACCTGCCATGCCCAGGGTTGCCCTGGCTACTGTTGCTGGCCCCAAAGCAGATGTGGGCGGGGCTTGGCGCCCTTAAGCCCCCTGCCATGCCCAGGGTTGCCCTGGCAACTGTTGCTGGGCCCCAAAGCGGATGTGGGCGGGCCCTGGCACCCTCCAGCCCCCAGCCTTGCCCAGGGTTGCCCTGGCAACTGTTGCTGGCCCCCAAAGCGGAAGTGGCCGGTCCTGGCGTCCTTAAGCCCCCAGCCATGCCCAGGGTTGCCCTGGCAACTGTTGCTGGCCCCCAAAGCGGAAGTGGGCGGGTCCTGGCGCCCTTAAGCCCCCAGCCATGCCCAGGGTTGCCCTGGCAACTGTTGCTGGCCCCCAAATTGAAGTGGGCGGGGCCTGGCGCCCATAAGCAACCTGCCATGCCCAGGGTTGCCCTGGCAACTGTTGCTGGCCCCCAAAGCGGAAGTGGGCGGGTCCTGGCGCCCTTAAGCCCCAGCCATGCCCAGGGTTGCCCTGGCAACTGTTGCTGGCCCCCAAAGCGGAAGTGGGCGGGTCCTGGCGCCCTTAAGCCCCGTGCCATGCCCAGGCTTGCCCTGGCAACTGTTGCTGGCCCCCAAAGCGGAAGTGGGCGGGTCCTGGCGCCCTTAAGCCCCCAGCCATGCCCAGGGTTGCCCTGGCAACTGTTGCTGGGCCCCAAAGCGGATGTGGGCGGGCCCTGGCGCCCTTAAGCACCCAGCCATGCCCAGGGTTGCCCTGGCAACTGTTGCTGGCCCCCAAAGCGGAAGTGGGCGGGGCCTGGCGCCCTTAAGGAACCTGCCATGCCCAGGGTTGCCCTGGCAACTGTTGCTGGCCCCCAAAGCGGATGTGGGCGTGTCATGGCGCCCTTAAGCCCCCTGCCATGCAGGCTTGCCCTGGCAACTGTTGCTGGCCCCCAAAGCGGAAGTGGGCGGGTCCTGGCGCCCTTAAGCCCCCAGCCATGCCCAGGGTTGCCCTGGCAACTGTTGCTGGCCCCCAAAGCGAAAGTGGACGGGGCCTGGCGCCCTTAAGCAACCTGCCATGCCCAGGGTTGCACTGGCAACTGTTGCTGGCCCCCAAAGCGGAAGTGGGCGGGTCCTGGCGCCCTTAAGCCCCCAGCCATGCCCAGGGTTTCCCTGGCAACTGTTGCTGGCCCCCAAAGCGGAAGTGGGCGGGGCCTGGCGCCCTTAAGCCCCCAGCCATGCCCAGGGTTGCCCTGGCAACTGTTGCTGGCCCCCAAAGCGGAAGTGGGCGGGTCCTGGCGCCCTTAAGCCCCCAGCCATGCCCAGGGTTGCCCTGGCAACTGTTGCTGGCCCCCAAAGCGGAAGTGGGCGGGGCCTGGCGCCCTTAAGCAACCTGCCATGCCCAGGGTTGCCCTGGCAACTGTTGCTGGCCCCCAAAGCGGAAGTGGGCGGGTCCTGGCGCCCTTAAGCCCCCAGCCATGCCCAGGGTTTCCCTGGCAACTGTTGCTGGCCCCCAAAGCGGAAGTGGGCGGGGCCTGGCGCCCTTAAGCAACCTGCCATGCCCAGGGTTGCCCTGGCAACTGTTGCTGGCCCCCAAAGCGGAAGTGGGCGGGTCATGGCACCCTTAAGCCCCCTGCCATGCCCAGGCTTGCCCTGGCAACTGTTGCTGGCCCCCAAAGCGGAAGTGGGCGGGTCCTGGCGCCCTAAAGCCCCCAGCCATGCCCAGGCTTGCCCTGGCAACTGTTGCTGGCCCCCAAAGCGGAAGTGGGCGGGTCCTGGCGCCCTTAAGCCCCCAGCCATGCCCAGGCTTGCCCTGGCAACTGTTGCTGGCCCCCAAAGCGGAAGTGGGCGGGGCCTGGCGCCCTTAAGCAACCTGCCATGCCCAGGGTTGCCCTGGCAACTGTTGCTGGCCCCCAAAGCGGAAGTGGGCGGGTCCTGGCGCCCTTAAGCCCCCAGCCATGCCCAGGGTTTCCATGGCAACTGTTGCTGGCCCCCAAAGCGGAAGTGGGCGGGGCCTGGCGCCCTTAAGCAACCTGCCATGCCCAGGGTTGCCCTGGCAACTGTTGCTGGCCCCCAAAGCGGAAGTGGGCGGGTCATGGCACCCTTAAGCCCCCTGCCATGCCCAGGCTTGCCCTGGCAACTGTTGCTGGCCCCCAAAGCGGAAGTGGGCGGGTCCTGGCGCCCTAAAGCCCCCAGCCATGCCCAGGCTTGCCCTGGCAACTGTTGCTGGCCCCCAAAGCGGAAGTGGGCGGGTCCTGGCGCCCTTAAGCCCCCAGCCATGCCCAGGCTTGCCCTGTCAACTGTTACTGGCCCCCAAAGCGGAAGTGGGCGGGTCCTGGCGCCCTTAAGCCCCCAGCCATGCCCAGGGTTGCCCTGGCAACTGTTGCTGGCCCCAAAAGCGGAAGTGGGAGGGTCCTGGCGCCCTTAAGCCCCCAGCCATGCCCAGGGTTGCCCTGGCAACTGTTGCTGGCCCCCAAAGCGGAAGTGGGCGGGTCCTGGCGCCCTTAAGCCCCCAGCCATGCCCAGGGTTGCCCTGGCAACTGTTGCTGGCCCCCAAAGCGGAAGTGGGCGGGGCCTGGCGCCCTTAAGCAACCTGCCATGCCCAGGGTTGCCCTGGCAACTGTTGCTGGCCCCCAAAGCGGAAGTGGGCGGGTCCTGGCGCCCTTAAGCCCCCAGCCATGCCCAGGGTTGCCCTGGCAACTGTTGCTGGCCCCCAAAGCGGAAGTGGGCGGGTCCTGGCGCCCTTAAGCCCCCAGCCATGCCCAGGGTTGCCCTGGCAACTGTTGCTGGCCCCCAAAGCGGAAGTGGGCGGGGCCTGGCGCCCTTAAGCAACCTGCCATGCCCAGGGTTGCCCTGGCAACTGTTGCTGGCCCCCAAAGCGGAAGTGGGCGGGGCCTGGCGCCCTTAAGCAACCTGCCATGCCCAGGGTTGCCCTGGCAACTGTTGCTGGCCCCCAAAGCGGATGTGGGCGGGGCTTGGCGCCCTTAAGCCCCCTGCCATGCCCAGGGTTGCCCTGGCAACTGTTGCTGGGCCCCAAAGCGGATGTGGGCGGGCCCTGGCACCCTCCAGCCCTCAGCCGTGCCCAGGGTTGCCCTGGCAACTATTGCTGGCCCCCAAAGCGGAAGTCGGCGGGTCCTGGCACCCTTAAGCCCCCAGCCATGCCCAGGCTTGCCCTGGAAACTGTTGCTGACCCCCAAAGCGGAAGTGGGCGGGTCCTGGCGCCCTTAAGCCCCCAGCCATGCCCAGGGTTGCCCTGGCAACTGTTGCTGGCCCCCAAAGCGGAAGTGGGCGGGGCCTGGCGCCCATAAGCAACCTGCCATGCCCAGGCTTGCCCTGGCAACTGTTGCTGGCCCCTAAAGCGGAAGTGGGCGGGTCCTGGCGCCCTTAAGCCCCCAGCCATGCCCAGGCTTGCCCTGGCAACTGTTGCTGGCCCCCAAAGCGGAAGTGGGCGGGTCATGGCGCCCTTAAGCCCCCTGCCATGCCCAGGCTTGCCCTGGCAACTGTTGCTGGCCCCCAAAGCGGAAGTGGGCGGGTCCTGGCGCCCTTAAGCCCCCAGCCATGCCCAGGCTTGCCCTGGCAACTGTTGCTGGCCCCCAAAGCGGAAGTGGGCGGGTCCTGGCGCTCTTAAGCCCCCAGCCATGCCCAGGGTTGCCCTGGCAACTGTTGCTGGCCCCCAAAGCGGAAGTGGGCGGGTCCTGGCGCCCTTAAGCCCCCAGCCATGCCCAGGGTTGCCCTGGCAACTGTTGCTGGCCCCCAAAGCGGAAGTGGGCGGGTCCTGGCGCCCTTAAGCCCCCAGCCATGCCCAGGGTTGCCCTGGCAACTGTTGCTGGCCCCCAAAGCGGAAGTGGGAGGGGCCTGGCGCCCTTAAGCAACCTGCCATGCCCAGGGTTGCCCTGGCAACTGTTGCTGGCCCTAAAGCGGATGTGGGCGGGTCCTGGCGCCCTTAAGCCCCCAGCCATGCCCAGGGTTGCCCTGGCAACTGTTGCTGTCCCCCAAAGCGGAAGTGGGCAGGTCCTGGTGCACTTAAGCCCCCTGCCATGCCCAGGGTTGCCCTGGCAACTGTTGCTGGCCCCCAAAGCGGAAGTGGGCGGGTCCTGGCGCCCTTAAGCCCCCAGCCATGCCCAGGGTTGCCCTGGCAACTGTTGCTGGCCCCCAAAGCGGAAGTGGGCGGGTCCTGGCGCCCTTAAACCCCCAGCCATGCCCAGGGTTGCCCTGGCAACTGTTGCTGGCCCCCAAAGCGGAAGTGGGCGGGGCCTGGCGCCCTTAAGCAACCTGCCATGCCCAGGGTTGCCCTGGCTACTGTTGCTGGCCCCAAAGCGGATGTGGGTGGGGCTTGGCGCCCTTAAGCCCCCTGCCATGCCCAGGGTTGCCCTGGCAACTGTTGCTGGGCCCCAAAGCGGATGTGGGCGGGCCCTGGCACCCTCCAGCCCCCAGCCTTGCCCAGGGTTGCCCTGGCAACTGTTGCTGGCCCCCAAAGCGGAAGTGGCCGGTCCTGGCGCCCTTAAGCCCCCAGCCATGCCCAGGGTTGCCCTGGCAACTGTTGCTGGCCCCCAAAGCGGAAGTGGGCGGGGCCTGGCGCCATTAAGCAACCTGCCATGCCCAGGGTTGCCCTGGCAACTGTTGCTGACCCCCAAAGCGGAAGTGGGCGGGTCCTGGCGCCCTTAAGCAACCTGCCATGCCCAGGGTTGCCCTGGCAACTGTTGCTGGCCCCCAAAGCGGAAGTGGGCGGGTCATGGCGCCCTTAAGCCCCCTGCCATGCCCAGGCTTGCCCTGGCAACTGTTGCTGACCCCCAAAGCGGAAGTGGGCGGGTCCTGGCGCCCTTAAGCCCCCAGCCATGCCCAGGGTTGCCCTGGCAACTGTTGCTGGCCCCCAAATTGAAGTGGGCGGGGCCTGGCGCCCATAAGCAACCTGCCATGCCCAGGGTTGCCCTGGCAACTGTTGCTGGCCCCCAAAGCGGAAGTGGGCGGGTCCTGGCGCCCTTAAGCCCCCAGCCATGCCCAGGGTTGCCCTGGCAACTGTTGCTGGCCCCCAAAGCGGAAGTGGGCGGGTCCTGGCGCCCTTAAGCCCCCAGCCATGCCCAGGCTTGCCTTTGCAACTGTTGCTGGCCCCCAAAGCGGAAGTGGGCGGGTCCTGGCGCCCTTAAGCCCCCAGCCATGCCCAGGGTTGCCCTGGCAACTGTTGCTGGCCCCCAAAGCGGAAGTGGGCGGGTCCTGGCGCCCTTAAGCCCCCAGCCATGCCCAGGGTTGCCCTGGCAACTGTTGCTTGCCCCCAAAGCGGAAGTGGGCGGGGCCTGGCGCCCTTAAGCAACCTGCCATGCCCAGGGTTGCCCTGGCAACTGTTGCTGGCCCCCAAAGCGGAAGTGGGCGGGGCCTGGCGCCCTTAAGCAACCTGCCATGCCCAGGGTTGCCCTGGCAACTGTTGCTGGCCCCAAAGCGGATGTGGGCGGGGCTTGGCGCCCTTAAGCCCCCAGCCATGCCCAGGGTTGCCCTGGCAACTGTTGCTGGACCCCAAAGCGGAAGTGGGCGGGTCCTGGCGCCCTTAAGCCCCCAGCCATGCCCAGGCTTGCCCTTGCAACTGTTGCTGGCCCCCAAAGCGGAAGTGGGCGGGTCCTGGCGCCCTTAAGCCCCCTGCCATGCCCAGGGTTGCCCTGGCAACTGTTGCTGGCCCCCAAAGCGGAAGTCGGCGGGTCCTGGCGCCCTTAAGCCCCCAGCCATGCCCAGGCTTGCCCTGGAAACTGTTGCTGACCCCCAAAGCGGAAGTGGGCGGGTCCTGGCGCCCTTAAGCCCCCAGCCATGCCCAGGGTTGCCCTGGCAACTGTTGCTGGCCCCCAAAGCGGAAGTGGACGGGGCCTGGCGCCCTTAAGCAACCTGCCATGCCCAGGGTTGCCCTGGCAACTGTTGCTGGCCCCCAAAGCGGAAGTGGGCGGGTCCTGGCGCCCTTAAGCCCCCAGCCATGCCCAGGCTTGCCCTGGCAACTGTTGCTGGCCCCCAAAGCGGAAGTGGGCGGGTCCTGGCGCCCTTAAGCCCCCAGCCATGCCCAGGGTTGCCCTGGCAACTGTTGCTGGCCCCCAAAGCGGAAGTGGGCGGGTCCTGGCGCCCTTAAGCCCCCAGCCATGCCCAGGGTTGCCCTGGCAACTGTTGCTGGCCCCCAAAGCGGAAGTGGGCGGGTCCTGGCGCCCTTAAGCCCCCAGCCATGCCCAGGGTTGCCATGGCAACTGTTGCTGGCCCCCAAAGCGGAAGTGGGCGGGGCCTGGCGCCCTTAAACCCCCAGCCATGCCCAGGGTTGCCCTGGCAACTGTTGCTGGCCCCCAAAGCGGAAGTGGGCGGGGCCTGGCGCCCTTAAGCAACCTGCCATGCCCAGGGTTGCCCTGGCTACTGTTGCTGGCCCCAAAGCGGATGTGGGTGGGGCTTGGCGCCCTTAAGCCCCCTGCCATGCCCAGGGTTGCCCTGGCAACTGTTGCTGGGCCCCAAAGCGGATGTGGGCGGGCCCTGGCACCCTCCAGCCCCCAGCCTTGCCCAGGGTTGCCCTGGCAACTGTTGCTGGCCCCCAAAGCGGAAGTGGCCGGTCCTGGCGGCCTTAAGCCCCCAGCCATGCCCAGGGTTGCCCTGGCAACTGTTGCTGGCCCCCAAAGCGGAAGTGGGCGGGGCCTGGCGCCATTAAGCAACCTGCCATGCCCAGGGTTGCCCTGGCAACTGTTGCTGGCCCCCAAAGCGGAAGTGGGCGGGTCATGGCGCCCTTAAGCCCCCTGCCATGCCCAGGCTTGCCCTGGCAACTGTTGCTGACCCCCAAAGCGGAAGTGGGCGGGTCCTGGCGCCCTTAAGCCCCCAGCCATGCCCAGGGTTGCCCTGGCAACTGTTGCTGGCCCCCAAATTGAAGTGGGCGGGGCCTGGCGCCCATAAGCAAACTGCCATGCCCAGGGTTGCCCTGGCAACTGTTGCTGGCCCCCAAAGCGGAAGTGGGCGGGTCCTGGCGCCCTTAAGCCCCCAGCCATGCCCAGGGTTGCCCTGGCAACTGTTGCTGGCCCCCAAAGCGGAAGTGGGCGGGTCCTGGCGCCCTTAAGCCCCCAGCCATGCCCAGGCTTGCCCTTGCAACTGTTGCTGGCCCCCAAAGCGGAAGTGGGCGGGTCCTGGCGCCCTTAAGCCCCCAGCCATGCCCAGGGTTGCCCTGGCAACTGTTGCTGGCCCCCAAAGCGGAAGTGGGCGGGTCCTGGCGCCCTTAAGCCCCCAGCCATGCCCAGGGTTGCCCTGGCAACTGTTGCTTGCCCCCAAAGCGGAAGTGGGCGGGGCCTGGCGCCCTTAAGCAACCTGCCATGCCCAGGGTTGCCCTGGCAACTGTTGCTGGCCCCCAAAGCGGAAGTGGGCGGGGCCTGGCGCCCTTAAGCAACCTGCCATGCCCAGGGTTGCCCTGGCAACTGTTGCTGGCCCCAAAGCGGATGTGGGCGGGGCTTGGCGCCCTTAAGCCCCCTGCCATGCCCAGGGTTGCCCTGGCAACTGTTGCTGGGCCCCAAAGCGGATGTGGGCGGGCCCTGGCACCCTCCAGCCCCCAGCCGTGCCCAGGGTTGCCCTGGCAACTGTTGCTGGCCCCCAAAGCGGAAGTCGGCGGGTCCTGGCGCCCTTAAGCCCCCAGCCATGCCCAGGGTTGCCCTGGCAACTGTTGCTGGCCCCCAAAGCGGAAGTGGGCGGGGCCTGGCGCCCTTAAGCAACCTGCCATGCCCAGGGTTGCCCTGGCAACTGTTGCTGGCCCCCAAAGCGGATGTGGGCGGGTCATGGCACCCTCAAGCCCCCTGCCATGCCCAGGCTTGCCCTGGCAACTGTTGCTGGCCCCCAAAGCGGAAGTGGGCGGGTCCTGGCGCCCTTATGCCCCCAGCCATGCCCAGGGTTGCCCTGGCAACTGTTGCTGGCCCCCAAAGCGGAAGTGGGCGGGGCCTGGCGCCCATAAGCAACCTGCCATGCCCAGGGTTGCCCTGGCAACTGTTGCTGGCCCCCAAAGCGGAAGTGGGCGGGGCCTGGCGCCCTTAAGCCCCCAGCCATGCCCAGGGTTTCCCTGGCAACTGTTGCTGGCCCCCAAAGCGGAAGTGGGCGGGTCCTGGCGCCCTTAAGCCCCGTGCCATGCCCAGGCTTGCCCTGGCAACTGTTGCTGGCCCCCAAAGCGGAAGTGGGCGGGTACTGGCGCACCTAAACCCCCTGCCATGCCCAGGGTTGCCCTGGCAACTGTTGCTGGCCCCCAAAGCGGAAGTGGGCGGGTCCTGGCGCCCTTAAGCCCCCAGCCATGCCCAGGGTTGCCCTGGCAACTGTTGCTGGCCCCCAAAGCGGAAGTGGGCGGGGCCTGGCGCCCTTAAGCAACCTGCCATGCCCAGGGTTGCCCTGGCAACTGTTGCTGGCCCCCAAAGCGGATGTGGGCGGGTCATGGCGCCCTTAAGCCCCCTGCCATGCCCAGGCTTGCCCTGGCAACTGTTGCTGGCCCCCAAAGCGGAAGTGGGCGGGTCCTGGCGCCCTTAAGCCCCCAGCCATGCCCAGGGTTGCCCTGGCAACTGTTGCTGGCCCCCAAAGCGGAAGTGGGCGGGGCCTGGCGCCCATAAGCAACCTGCCATGCCCAGGGTTGCCCTGGCAACTGTTGCTGGCCCCCAAAGCGGAAGTGGGCGGGGCCTGGCGCCCATAAGCAACCTGCCATGCCCAGAGTTGCCCTGGCAACTGTTGCTGGCCCCCCAAAGCGGAAGTGGGCGGGTCCTGGCGCCCTTAAGCCCCGTGCCATGCCCAGGCTTGCCCTGGCAACTGTTGCTGGCCCCCAAAGCGGAAGTGGGCGGGTACTGGCGCACTTAAGCCCCCTGCCATGCCCAGGGTTGCCCTGGCAACTGTTGCTGGCCCCCAAAGCGGAATTGGGCGGGTCCTGGCGCCCTTAAGCCCCCAGTCATGCCCAGGGTTGCCCTGGCAACTGTTGCTGGCCCCCAAAGCGGAAGTGGGCGGGTCCTGGCGCCCTTAAGCCCCCAGCCATGCCCAGGGTTGCCCTGGCAACTGTTGCTGGCCCCCAAAGCGGAAGTGGGCGGGGCCTGGCGCCCTTAAGCAACCTGCCATGCCCAGGGTTGCCCTGGCAACTGTTGCTGGCCCTAAAGCGGATGTGGGCGGGGTCCTGGCGCCCTTAAGCCCCCCAGCCATGCCCAGGGTTGCCCTGGCAACTGTTGCTGTCCCCCAAAGCGGAAGTGGGCAGGTCCTGGTGGACTTAAGCCCCCTGCCATGCCCAGGGTTGCCCTGGCAACTGTTGCTGGCCCCCAAAGCGGAAGTGGGCGGGTCCTGGCGCCCTTAAGCCCCCAGCCATGCCCAGGGTTGCCCTGGCAACTGTTGCTGGCCCCCAAAGCGGAAGTGGGCGGGTCCTGGCGCCCTTAAACCCCCAGCCATGCCCAGGGTTGCCCTGGCAACTGTTGCTGGCCCCCAAAGCGGAAGTGGGCGGGGCCTGGCGCCCTTAAGCAACCTGCCATGCCCAGGGTTGCCCTGGCTACTGTTGCTGGCCCCAAAGCGGATGTGGGCGGGGCTTGGCGCCCTTAAGCCCCCTGCCATGCCCAGGGTTGCCCTGGCAACTGTTGCTGGGCCCCAAAGCGGATGTGGGCGGGCCCTGGCACCCTCCAGCCCCCAGCCTTGCCCAGGGTTGCCCTGGCAACTGTTGCTGGCCCCCAAAGCGGAAGTGGCCGGTCCTGGCGTCCTTAAGCCCCCAGCCATGCCCAGGGTTGCCCTGGCAACTGTTGCTGGCCCCCAAAGCGGAAGTGGGCGGGTCCTGGCGCCCTTAAGCCCCCAGCCATGCCCAGGGTTGCCCTGGCAACTGTTGCTGGCCCCCAAATTGAAGTGGGCGGGGCCTGGCGCCCATAAGCAACCTGCCATGCCCAGGGTTGCCCTGGCAACTGTTGCTGGCCCCCAAAGCGGAAGTGGGCGGGTCCTGGCGCCCTTAAGCCCCCAGCCATGCCCAGGGTTGCCCTGGCAACTGTTGCTGGCCCCCAAAGCGGAAGTGGGCGGGTCCTGGCGCCCTTAAGCCCCGTGCCATGCCCAGGCTTGCCCTGGCAAACTGTTGCTGGCCCCCAAAGCGGAAGTGGGCGGGTCCTGGCGCCCTTAAGCCCCCAGCCATGCCCAGGGTTGCCCTGGCAACTGTTGCTGGGCCCCAAAGCGGATGTGGGCGGGCCCTGGCGCCCTTAAGCACCCAGCCATGCCCAGGGTTGCCCTGGCAACTGTTGCTGGCCCCCAAAGCGGAAGTGGGCGGGGCCTGGCGCCCTTAAGGAACCTGCCATGCCCAGGGTTGCCCTGGCAACTGTTGCTGGCCCCCAAAGCGGATGTGGGCGTGTCATGGCGCCCTTAACCTCCCTGCCATGCCCAGGCTTGCCCTTGCAACTGTTGCTGGCCCCCAAAGCGGAAGTGGGCGGGTCATGGCGCCCTTAAGCCCCCAGCCATGCCCAGGGTTGCCCTGGCAACTGTTGCTGGCCCCCAAAGCGGAAGTGGACGGGGCCTGGCGCCCTTAAGCAACCTGCCATGCCCAGGGTTGCCCTGGCAACTGTTGCTGGCCCCCAAAGCGGAAGTGGGCGGGTCCTGGCGCCCTTAAGCCCCCAGCCATGCCCAGGGTTTCCCTGGCAACTGTTGCTGGCCCCCAAAGCGGAAGTGGGCGGGGCCTGGCGCCCTTAAGCCCCCAGCCATGCCCAGGGTTGCCCTGGCAACTGTTGCTGGCCCCCAAAGCGGAAGTGGGCGGGTCCTGGCGCCCTTAAGCCCCCAGCCATGCCCAGGGTTTCCCTGGCAACTGTTGCTGGCCCCCAAAGCGGAAGTGGGTGGGGCCTGGCGCCCTTAAGCAACCTGCCATGCCCAGGGTTGCCCTGGCAACTGTTGCTGGCCCCCAAAGCGGAAGTGGGCGGGTCCTGGCGCCCTTAAGCCCCCAGCCATGCCCAGGGTTTCCCTGGCAACTGTTGCTGGCCCCCAAAGCGGAAGTGGGTGGGGCCTGGCGCCCTTAAGCAACCTGCCATGCCCAGGGTTGCCCTGGCAACTGTTGCTGGCCCCCAAAGCGGAAGTGGGCGGGTCCTGGCGCCCTAAAGCCCCAAGCTATGCCCAGGCTTGCCCTGGCAACTGTTGCTGGCCCCCAAAGCGGAAGTGGGCGGGTCCTGGCGCCCTTAAGCCCCCAGCCATGCCCAGGCTTGCCCTGTCAACTGTTGCTGGCCCCCAAAGCGGAAGTGGGCGGGTCCTGGCGCCCTTAAGCCCCCAGCCATGCCCAGGGTTGCCCTGGCAACTGTTGCTGGCCCCAAAAGCGGAAGTGGGAGGGTCCTGGCGCCCTTATGCCCCCAGCCATGCCCAGGGTTGCCCTGGCAACTGTTGCTGGCCCCCAAAGCGGAAGTGGGCGCGTCCTGGCGCCCTTAAGCCCCCAGCCATGCCCAGGGTTGCCCTGGCAACTGTTGCTGGCCCCCAAAGCGGAAGTGGGCGGGGCCTGGCGCCCTTAAGCAACCTGCCATGCCCAGGGTTGCCTTGGCAACTGTTGCTGGCCCCCAAAGCGGAAGTGGGCGGGTCCTGCCGCCCTTAAGCCCCCAGCCATGCCCAGGGTTGCCCTGGCAACTGTTGCTGGCCCCCAAAGCGGAAGTGGGCGGGTCCTGGCGCCCTTAAGCCCCCAGCCATGCCCAGGGTTGCCCTGGCAACTGTTGCTGGCCCCCAAAGCGGAAGTGGGCGGGGCCTGGCGCCCTTAAGCAACCTGCCATGCCCAGGGTTGCCCTGGCAACTGTTGCTGGCCCCCAAAGCGGAAGTGGGCGGGGCCTGGCGCCCTTAAGCAACCTGCCATGCCCAGGGTTGCCCTGGCAACTGTTGCTGGCCCCAAAGCGGATGTGGGCGGGGCTTGGCGCCCTTAAGCCCCCTGCCATGCCCAGGGTTGCCCTGGCAACTGTTGCTGGGCCCCAAAGCGGATGTGGGCGGGCCCTGGCACCCTCCAGCCCCCAGCCGTGCCCAGGGTTGCCCTGGCAACTATTGCTGGCCCCCAAAGCGGAAGTCGGCGGGTCCTGGCACCCTTAAGCCCCCAGCCATGCCCAGGCTTGCCCTGGAAACTGTTGCTGACCCCCAAAGCGGAAGTGGGCGGGTCCTGGCGCCCTTAAGCCCCCAGCCATGCCCAGGGTTGCCCTGGCAACTGTTGCTGGCCCCCAAAGCGGAAGTGGGCGGGGCCTGGCGCCCATAAGCAACCTGCCATGCCCAGGCTTGCCCTGGCAACTGTTGCTGGCCCCTAAAGCGGAAGTGGGCGGGTCCTGGCGCCCTTAAGCCCCCAGCCATGCCCAGGCTTGCCCTGGCAACTGTTGCTGGCCCCCAAAGCGGAAGTGGGCGGGTCATGGCGCCCTTAAGCCCCCTGCCATGCCCAGGCTTGCCCTGGCAACTGTTGCTGGCCCCCAAAGCGGAAGTGGGCGGGTCCTGGCGCCCTTAAGCCCCCAGCCATGCCCAGGCTTGCCCTGGCAACTGTTGCTGGCCCCCAAAGCGGAAGTGGGCGGGTCCTGGCGCTCTTAAGCCCCCAGCCATGCCCAGGGTTGCCCTGGCAACTGTTGCTGGCCCCCAAAGCGGAAGTGGGCGGGTCCTGGCGCCCTTAAGCCCCCAGCCATGCCCAGGGTTGCCCTGGCAACTGTTGCTGGCCCCCAAAGCGGAAGTGGGCGGGGCCTGGCGCCCTTAAGCAACCTGCCA